>NC_057811.1:346248889-346548889 GCF_018294505.1 Triticum aestivum
GTTTCAATTCGGTGTACATTGTAAGATTTGAACCGAGGACCAGGCATACGGGTAATTATTTCGAATTCGTGCCATACTAAGTTTCGAAAAGTTGACATTGACTCACTTTGTTGTGCTATTTTGTAGGTCATATGTTTGAATCCATCCAAAAGTTTTCTCACTACCATGGTGTTCATCATATACATATGAATTTGTATTAAAAAAGTAGCGTGGATACAGTGAAATGCCAAATCCACGTTAGAATTGGAGATCGCTACGTGACACACACTCTAATTCAAATAACTAACTACGTGACACACACTCTAATTCAAATAACTAACTACGTGACACACACTCTAATTCAAATAAGTAATTATGTGACACACACTCTAATCCACGTTAGCGTGGGTACCGTTTCGAATTTTTTTCAAATAACTCCTCATTAATTAATTTATAGTACTCCCTCTGTTCACTTTTATAAGACCTTGAAGACATTTCAGACAACGTGTAAAACAGTTCATTTTAAGTTGTCTGAAACGACTTACAAAAGTGAACGGATGGAGTATCTCGTTTCGAATGACTAATTATTGCAAGGAAAACACGGGCATGGTAATACATACAGATTCGTTTGCAAATGAAAGAAGATTCGTTTGCATTCTCAAATGTAGGCGCACCAGGCAGACCAGGGTCGTGTCGGGGTGGACGCTGCTTCGGTGCCTTAAAGGCAACTGCCTTCGGGTCACTGACATGTGGGCCAGCCACCTGTTGGGCCCACATGTCATGGACACAAAGGCAGGTGCCTTAAGGCACCCAAGCATAGTCCTGTCGGGGTGGTCGCGTGTGTCGGACAGACGCGTAGCACCCAGCCACCCACCCCCTCCCCCCAAAAAAGGACGACGACAATATAAGTTCGCGCTTCCACGTTTCGGATTGAAATATCTGGCGGCCCCAATTCCAGCCCTGCAAAATCTCTCTTCTCCACCGTCCCCTTCCGCGCCCAGATTGCTCAAATCCCTAATTCGCCGCCAACCCTCGAATCGCCCCTCGTCTCGTCTCTTTCCCCACCGTTCCCCACCTCTGTGCCGGACGACGACGACGACGAAGACGACGGTCGCGCTTCACCACCGCACCGGAGCTACCTCATCTACGCCCTCGTCCACCGCACCGGGTGGTCCACCGACAACGTCGGCCGCCGCAACCGACGTGCCTCACAGACACCGAGTTCCACCGCATCAGGTGCGCTTCACCGACGCCGTCTCCCAGCTCACCGGGGCTACTTCACCGAGCACATCGTCGCACCTCCGCCCCCCGAGGCCGTTGGGGCTTCACCAACGGTCTCGTCCACCGCATCGTAGCGCTCCGCTGCCACTCAAGATCTGCATCCGTGCGCGGCCAGCCAACGCCAGCGCATCACCCTCAACGGCTCTGAAGTGACCCGCACTCTAGCTAGGCGAGCATGGCCAAACGCCGGCCCGAACTAGGTATCCACACATCACTCCCTTGTGCACTGTTCCGACGATGTTTGGATATCCTTTCACTGCTCTCTTAGCTTACACGCCTATGCAACTCTGACTTTAACTCTTATTTCTTCTGGAGATATCATCTGAAACAAGCAAATCCATTTTTTAGCGAAGCATGACGGTGCTACGGGATCTGGTACACATCCTGCACACCCGTATAACCTTGTAAGTATCTGTCCTCCGGTACAACATCAAGGTCGATTCCTCTTATTTGATCAACCATTCGCCGTGTCAAAAATGCAGAGGGGGATGCAAGGAGCACAAGGCCTGCACATCCAAGCAAGTGGTAACATGGACTTGTACATGGAACATCCCAAGCGCAAGCAGAGCTGCAGTGAGCCTGTACAACGAGCTAGCGTAAGTCCCTGCATTTCATTTAATTCGTACTGGCATTCGTGTATGATTTGTGTGCAGTGGCTGATCCACGAATTCAAGTTACCAGGGGCGAACATTTAACTTAAAAAATACGAAGGCACTTGCACTCCGGAAATCAACATAACTTGAGAAATGTGAAGCTACATGCACTTTGAAAACCAGCTAATGATCCAAAGTAGTTCAGATTATAAACACTAAATGATGCAAGCACCAAAAAACACAAAATGCAACATGGTGTACAAGGACTACAAACATGGTCTGTACCTGCTTGAATTATTCGTTCTCTGGCTGAAAATATCGAAGTGTAATTGCACGTATAACCAGTGCGCAAACTGCATATCAATATATCTATCCTGCACAAGTATGCCAATAGTTTCAAACAACAGATTAGAAAAGTATTTATGCTATGTTGTCATGATACGGGGACTTTCTGGTAGATGGCCTCGACGTTTCCTCAAGCTATGAAAATGCACTATAATTTGCTTGTCATCAATGCCTGCAAATCTCTGTCTCTCTCAACATAGTAGATCATCATTAGACACTAAATCCTTCAATGAGCTTGCAAAATGCTTGCATTAGATCCCTCATTAGACACTATATGTTCATCACCAGGAGCATGTAAAATGTTTGCATCAAATCCTTCATTAGCAGTCTGTTCATTAGACACTTCAGGCTCAAGAACAACATGAGCTTGTATGTTTGCACCGGAAACTTGATTAGATACATCAGATTCAGTCAGTTCAGTATTGATTGGGGGAGTTATAAAATAAGTAGAAATTGGTTTCATTTTCTCATAGATTCCCTACATACAAGCAGTTTTACAACACCGTCAGGTTTAACTATTGGCCAGAAATTGAAGAGTTGAATTAGATATAATCAGGGATGTGATGTACCTGCTCGTTGCGCATGCTACTCTTGCAAGCTGCGACTGTCCGTTTGCGCAAGCTCGATGCCATGCCCGTGCTGCCGCCGCTGCCTCCCACGCAGGCTACACCCAGGGTTGGATCTTCATCTTCTTGTCCTTCCGTTCGCTTGAAGCCCGGCGACCGCCCTCCAACGAGGGCGCGAGGAAGTGCTGTGTCGGTCTGTCCAGCGGCGGCTAGGTTAGGAGCGAACCAGACTGGAGGCTGGAGCGAATGAATTGGGATTTTTCCTGCTGTCGATCGATATGGGAGGCGCTCGTTTGGGCCGCGAGCCTGCTATAGGGCCTGCCTTGCACTTATGTTATTGGCCCATCCAAATTGAAACATTTTTCTTCATTTTTTACATTGCCTGCTCGTGCGTTGGGACGAACAAAACTAGCATGGGCCAACCTGGACGACTCAAACTAGGTGCACACTTTCCAGCCACCTGAGGCGGCCGCCCATACCAGCCCCTATGGTGGCGTCACCCCTTTTTGCGTGTATGATTGGATAGTGAAAAATATTCCAGTGGCGCTTTTGATTTACCCACAGAATGGTTGAATTGCTTGTTTCTATGAACTGAGTTCGCCAATAATGTGAAGGATGCCAGTCTTTTCATCCTATTGTAGATTGCTTAGATCTCGATATGCCAAAAGTAATCGCATGAAATATACAGTAAAAGCCAGTGTGATGTGTTTGGCTACAACTAGTCTGACTACACGTCCTCATATAACATATCAAGGACGCACCATCTTACCAGATTAACCATTCGACTTACCCATGCAGTGTGGGAAGAAAGAAGTATTGGGACTGCATATCCAAGCAATTGATGCCATGGACTCCTTCGTACAACCTTGTAAGCGAAAAAGAAGTTGCAGTGTGCCTGTACAAAGAACTAGCGTAAGTTCAGTTACCTGCTTCTCGGAATTTTAGTTAGCCACTTATTGCAAAATTGTTCAATTACGTTGCTTGGCTTAATTTAGTTTGCTACTGATTACATAATGGCACAGCCTGTTAATCATATTGTAGACTGCGCCTATCTATGTGTTTGATACTTACTGTTAAGAATTACCTGTTTGCCTTAACTTAAATATCTACTTGTTTGTTTAACTGCTTTGCTGCTGCAACAGCGGGTTACAATGATGTTAATAACTACTTTTCAGCATCCAATTGAAACTCTTTAATTCCTTGTTTGTTTAACTGGTTTGCTGTTATAACTCCCAGTTGAGATGTTTTGCTAACTTCAACTTTTCTGAATCCAATCGGAACTTTAATGGCAAAACAGGTTAGCCCAAGATCAAAGAGCGAGGTCCCCATGGACGTTGCATCATCCCACAGCAGTGGCACCGGCCCAATCGTGCATTATGAATTGCCAACTGCTGATGCTCTAGAGGCTAAACTAGTGGTAGAAAGAGATTCTGCTTCTGCACTTAGAGATGAAGTTGACATGTTGAGGAAGCAAACAACACAATCACAAGCAGTACTCAAGACAACCATTAAATATTTGGTGGATTTCAAAACGAAGCAAGCTGAGACTGACCAGATTGTTAAGGTCCTGAAGGAAAAAAGGAAATTAAATTCCTACTTGGTAAATCATAGGTGAAATATTCTTTCCATAGTTGAATAACCTTTGTGTTGTCTGTTCATGTAATCAATCAAACCATTTGTTTTAGAGATCATGTAATAATTGTTTTTTTGTTTTTGGTTTGTAATTTTATTTGAGCACAAGTCTGTATTAATTGATAAGACTCGGAGACATTTCATGTGGATTGCTGTGCCAGACCTACAAATATGCCAATCGGGCTGAATGTGCATTCAGCAATAGTAGTAGTATAGATGGACCATAAGTGGCACACATCGGAAAGGGCCAAGATGCTGGCTAAAAAAGGATGATGCTGTCGCCAAAAAAAAGTACAGCGGCCTGGCTTATGTATGTTAGTTGATATTATTGATCCATATACTCTATAAGTGTTTATATGTCTGTTAGTTCTGTACATTCTTGGTTGATTGACTCGGTATTTGAATCTTGATACATCGCTTGTGTACATATCTAAATGGGAGTACACATTATGCTACGTGTGACATTTGAGTTGGACATGAAGTGTTCCAAATATTCGAATTCACCTTAAACTGGATTCTAGTTTCTGAATTTGAGTATCGGCATTTGTAAACCATATTCATATATGACAGTGGAATACATCTTTGTCGTCTTTTTGAAGATATATAAAAACACATAGAATGATTTATAAAGATTCATATAGGAATACAAAATGGATTCGAATTTAGTTGCCAGGGTAAACATGGATGCTTATTGTCCCAAAATTCGAAAGAAGCAGCAAAATGACCACTCCCACGTCGGCTGCCCGAAGCCATGTGTTTGGGAGATGGAAATTACTTTCTACCCATTACATGGACAATCCATCGGCCCGATTTCCACTGCTCTAAATAGGGGTAGGTTAGTAACTTCAATTAGACGTGACACGACCGCCTCTGAGCCTATTCCGACACGGTGGGCGTCAAACATGGGCGGCAAAACTCATTTGATTCAAGCTCGTTCGAAAGACCTCTGTTTCCCCCTCCATTCCCCATTCATACATGGTGGGCGGCAAAACAAACTCGACTCGGCCGAAATTGATGTAGGCAAATATTTTCAATAGGGGCAGGTTTGTAACTTCACTCAGACGTGACACAACCGCCCTACCTGTCAGCCCCGTTCATACACCGTGGGAGCCAACCATGGGCGCCAACCACCCTCTCCTCGCCCGAAATCGCCGTGGGCAAATATTGGCGAGATGCAAGATTACCGTCCTATCCCCAACCGACGAGACGTCTAAATTTTAAACGGGGGCTAAGTTCGTAACTTTCCCATACTTCAGACAGGCGCGTCCCAAAAACATGGTTCCCCGTACCTCTCCCTCCATTTTCCCATTCGTACACCGTCCGCGCTAGAACACCCCATCCGCACACCAGCCTCCGTCCGCCACCCCATCCATCATCGCCGTCCTCCACCACATCCATCGCCACCGTCCTCCACCATGCCGGAGCACCTACCAAGACCGCGTCATCCACTGCTAGAGATGGACGTTTCTCATCCCGGCGACGGACCAATAGCCTTGCATCGCATCCTCTCGCTTCATCGGCGTCGTCGTCCTCTTTGCCGGGGCCGCTCACACGACCTTTTCTTCCACTACAATGGGACTTATCCCCCGATGCAGTCGTCTACCGTCGCAGATCTGCTTCAACGCCACCGACAGCCATCGCACCCCCGATGCCTACACGGCACCGCAAGAGAGGTGGTACTTCATATCTCCTCAACTTTTTGATCTCAACCAGAAAATAGATCTTAACTTGGTTACTCTACTTTCTTTTCAGCTCTTAGAATTTAGTTCTTAGTTCGAAGCAAACAATGGATGCTAAATATCATTTCTCCGGTTTGCAGCTTCAAATCTGCCATGGCATAGCCATAATACGGTTTAATTGATCATGCTTAGGGTTTAATTGATCATATTGGTTCCGTGGTGGTTTCTTTAATAGAAATCGGAGGGGAAACCCTCTTTTGCTAAAAAAATATGCTTAGAGTTTCCCCCTTTTATGATCACTATACGATCAGAATACGTGCTTCGTGTCATAATAACACTGCTCCACCCATCAAGCTAAACAAGCTTAGTTGTTCAAATACGAACCTGATATTATTAAAACAGAGTTGTTTAATTGGTCAGCTAAATGTTCCTAAATTAGTTTCGAAAATGCATGTTCGCCGCTCGGGTGTGTATCTCTACAGGGTGCCCACGGTGGGCCGGCCCACCCTGGGATTTTGGGTCGTCCCAGGCCCCGATTCCCCTCTGTTCTGCTGCGCGCTTCCGATCTCTACTCGCCCCCAGCCGCCTGCGTCGCCGGTGACTTGCCGTCCCCGGATGACATGACTCTAGGAGGAGATGCCGGACTAACAGGAGGCCAGGAGCCGCTCGCCCAACAGCGTCACCGCTGCCCGGGCGCGCCGCCGTGCCTACCTTCCCAGTCCGTTTAGGGCTCAGGCGTGCAACACCCACCAAGCCAACCCGATTTATCCTGAGATACGTCCTCAACACTCAGCGGCCACTCCTCATCACCCATTTTCTAATTGATTCATTACTCATTAGGCAGGACTGTCATTAGGGTTTGTTGTGTGCTCAGTGCTACCTACACTTAATGGTTTAGACGTATTTCGGTAATCTTTAGTACCTCTAAAGTTCACAGGGTTTTCAAAATTCCGGCCCTCGGAACAGAAACTAGTCATTTTGGATTGTTGGTCGTAGTGACATTGACCCAGATTACTACTGCAAGCCAGGTTTGTTGACAATTTTACTTGTCTTTCTTACTCATTCGATATAATATCCAATTATTCACGTCGATTAGTTGCAAACAATAAGTGCTAGACAAACTTCTTCATTCAGATTTTGGGTGGTCTCTTACTGCAGTTACAATTATGCATACTTGTCCTAGTAAGCTCACAAGTAAATGATTGATTCACTACATCTATGCTTGCCTTGTCATATTTGTTGTCAATATTCTTTTAGGGTGGACCACCCTATTTCTAAATACTGGAACCGTAGACATGAGTGAATAGTATTTCTCTATGTGATCTCTTCCATCGTGTGTGGGTAACGAACACTGCATTGTATAGAAAGAAAGAGTCATTTCCAGCTTTTACATAGGTTTCGATCTTTGACATGGAATACAATCTGCCTACTTGCTTTGTGTCGCACTACCAACACTCCACCCTTGAAGCTAAACATTACGCCACTCATAATTTCTTAGTTTATTTGTTCAAATACGGATTTCATATGATTCTAATGTTCCTACTTCAGTTTTGAAATGTGTGCCTGCGTGTTATAGAGACATAAGGGGTTGTATTTCTGTGTGTGGTCTGGTCAGCACAGTTGGGGAGGTGAACTTTGCATATGCAGGGGTTTATAGGGAGACACTCTCCGAGTTGAATCCGCAATGCATTCCATAGATAATCTGACTACTTTTATGTTTTCATGAATCTCAGATTCTGAACAGCATCATAATGATTATGAGCTTGTGCGCATGAAAAGAATAAAGCAGAACAATGCCATGGCTGTCAAACTTGGCATTAAGGGACTGAAATCAAGTCTGGATGCAATGCAATGCAAACGCTCTCCACCTACAGATTCACGCTCAGAATATGATCCTAACAGTGATTCTGAGCTAGAGGGAGACCTAAGTCAATGTAGCTCCCTAGTGGAGGAGTCAGAGGAAGATGCCCTATCTTATTCACCCATCAAGGTACTTGCTCTAACTTTCCAAGGTTACATTGCTCGCACATATCTTGCAACTGATGCTTTGCATTGCTTCTACTTTGTTGAACTGCCATTAGCTTAGTTTACACATCGTGTATATGAATACGCCCTGCCTATCCATTTTCAGTACATATTCCATCTGTCATCATACCATATTTATCCATTCAAATGCTGTTCTTGTGTATCAGACGTTCAAAAGGAAGAGGGCGATTACTGACCGTGGAGGAGCACAAGCAAAGTATTTGGAAAAGGTAGTGGCACCTGATAAATCAAATAGCCCATTAGGTGTAGTTGCAATATCACCTGACCCACAAAATACCCCAACTCTAGCAGACTCTAGCCCTACTACACTGGTCATTTCTGATGCCCCAACTCAGCAGACCCCAACTGCAGCAAACAGTATGATTATGCCAGTTGACATAGCACCAGCTGTACGATGCAAAACCCCCATTCCAGCAAAGAGTACACCAAATCCAGTTGCCAAATCCCTTTTCGAATGAGAGAGAGCCCCAATTGCAGCAAATAGGACCCCTGTTCCATTTCTTCCCAGTTTAGAAGACGAAGCTTATGTTGTTGTCAGGAACTTTGTGCGCATCTTTCCTTCATGGAAAGATTATATCGCAGACACAGAACAATTTCCAGTCTTCCTCCGCAACTTATGCGTAAGTAATGTACTAATGTTATTCATGGTCATTACTGCATATGTTTCTGCGGACAGAAGACACAAGATTTCATTCTTTTAAATAGGCGAGGAGCAAACTGGATTGTGATGACGAGCAAGGGTTGGTTGCACTTTTCAAGCACTCGTTGATGAAGTATCGTTCCTACCTGAGGCAAGCGCACTTCGATGGCAAGCCTCTGAACGAAATTTCCGTAAAATCTCCGGTGCTACATTTATCCGACGGTGACTGGAATAATCTTGTTACACATTGGTCTCGGCTGCAGCGTAAGGTACTGTCTATGATATCACATCACAATTTGAACTACATTTCTGCATTTTCCTTAATGTCTCACTTGTACGAAAACTGTTAGCAGAAGAACATTCGTTCTCAAGGGACCACAGAACCTCGCAACAATACTGCACACTGCATTGCTCTTGTGAGTACCTCTTGCCCTGTATGACCATACTTACTTTCATATCTGTTTGATTATGTAGCATCACTACACATGTTAGCCTCGTAATCGTCCATTTGGTGGACATTATAAGATCCGTATGGACTCTTACATAAATTTAGAATCAACCCAATGCTTTTGAAGAGGTTTAGCTCTGCAGTCCTCTTGTAAGGATTGAACGTGGTCTATCATTGTACTTACATTAACAGCTACTCCCTCCGTCCCATAATATAAGAACGTTTTGTACAGTACACCAGTGTTCAAAACACTTGTATTATGGGAAGAGGGATTGGTTCATTTTGTAGCATTCTGCATCTTATCTCCCTCGCCCACCATTTACTAAAAAAGATCAGATCTATATTTAATCTTACCAACAAGTAGAATACACAGACAATGCCAGTGCAGAAGTGTAGCCCATTGCTCTTGTCAGTACATTTTGTCCTGTAACGCTTATACTTCCAGGGATTGGTAGTTGATTATGTAGCATCAATCTGCATCTTATCTTCATTATCCTCTATCCCTTCTAGTATTATCATATCTATAATTACTCTCTACAAAATGTAGAGTGCAGGCAATGCTTATGAAGAAGATTCTGTGCTGAAATTCTTGAGTTATCCTTCCCTTGACATGGAGAAGGGCATTATAAAGCCGGTGTTAACTGTTAATGTAAGTCAGTCCTTCTAAAGCCTTTATCCTCAACTGCTATTTAATTTTCTCATACTCCCTATCATTTACTGCTGTTTAGTTTGCTGTTTCTACCAAAATGCATGTTCGTAAGAACCGTAAGTTCTAAGTTTTACTTGTAAAACCAAATTCCTTATTCATACCATGCACATTACTTAATGCTCCCTATATGTATGCTTGTTTTTGTGGATCTATAATCCAGTGTGTGGTGAAGCAGCCCACGTTTGCACCTTGTCATCTCCTGTTTTATCTTACTGATGTGGCTAATGATATGAACAACATGCCATGCACATTATCCAAAATAGATACAATGATTTTCTTTGCCCTTCATCTATGCTTGTTATGTTGACATGGTAATCCAGTAGTGTGGTGAAGCTCCCCGCATTATGAACAATGCCAAATTATGCTATTAATATTTTGAACTTACTCTTTATTTTCTAATTTGAAATTGGATAGAATTGAAAGAACAGTTATCATCTTTGTTTATACACGTGCAAAACCTGTCATCTCTCTGCTTTGTTTCAGGGTGATATGCCTGATGGCATGCACAAGTCTGCTGAAGGCTGTGAGACAAACCCAACATATATTGCAGCAAAGAAGGCAAAACATCTTGAAGATAGCGAGACAACCCCAAAGTCTTGTCTTGATGCAGTGTTCAAGTTACTTGAGACTAACAGTCAGACAAGCTCACAGAATTCGTTGTCTGAATCAGTTCGACTTCTTCGGTCCCAAGTTCTAGGAGAAAGGCATTCTGCAACTCAACTTCGACTTGAATTCCTATCTCTAAGAAAGATTGCGGAGAACACTAATGAGAACCTCATCGCTAAACAGCTACACCTGGAAGCTATGACCGACATGCTAGGCCGGTCTCACAGCCTTGCTCAGCAGCTTGCGCAGCAATTCCCCCGCAAGGCTAACCTTCCTTGAACTATCTTGGAAGTGGTCTCGGTTCAGTATTATTTTGTTATGCTGCAATGGTGCCCAATTTTTGTAATCTGCTTCTTCGTTGCGCTTTATGATCACTGGTGGCGAACTTCGATGCCCAGTGGACGTAATATACCTTAAATCCTTTATTGTATAGTGTAGGTTTATTCTTAGTTACTATGCCGTAATTTCTTTATTTATAGAGTAGGTTTGTTCTTAATTCCTACTAGTTACTGCCATCATTCGCTATCTGAAAAAAAATCAGATGTAGTCGACCGGACCGAAACATTCGACTCTAACGGGCCAGGTTTTTAGCGGGCCACAATTGGGCCGGCCTGCATCTTTCTTGGGCCCGAATGGTTAGGGCCTTCACACATTGCGCTAGGCCCAAACTTACACCGGCCTATATTTTAGTTGGGCCTTTTGTCGACCCAGCGCTTAGTTTGGCCCAGGTAGCGTTGGGCCATTAACATGCTTAATATTGTACTGGCCTGTTACGTCCGAGATGAAACCACGGGCCTCAATTTTCACCAGTCGTCGACGGGCCTTCAGCAGGCCGAAATGTAGACCGGGCCGTTTTGGGCCCAGTTAGCTCACGGGCCGTTACCAGGCCGAAACATATCTCGGGCCTTAGTTGGCCCACTGATATCATGGGCCTTTAAGAGGCCGAAAGCTTAGCACAGGCATCAACGGGCCGAATTACGCGACAGGCCTTTAACAGGCCCAAAGTTACGTTGGGCTTAACTGTTGCCACCTTTAGCACAGGTCATTAGTGGGCCCGATGTCCCGTCGGGCCATATATGGCCCATGGGCAGCACGGGCCATTCCCAGGCCGAAAGTCACACCGGGCTGAAATGGGCCCATGTCTACATCAGGCCTCTAACAGGCCGAAAGTCACTGGGCTGTAGTTGGGCCCAAATATTCGGCGAACAATTAACGGGCTAGATCTGGCTTCGGGCCGCAAATGGGCCCAAATATTGGGCGAACAATTAACGGGCCAGATCTGGCTTCGGGCCGTAAATGGGCCCAAATATTGGGCGAACAATTAACATGCCAGATCT
Organism: Triticum aestivum; assembly: GCF_018294505.1. Classification (NCBI taxonomy): domain Eukaryota; kingdom Viridiplantae; phylum Streptophyta; class Magnoliopsida; order Poales; family Poaceae; genus Triticum; species Triticum aestivum. Next base: position 346,260,751 of record NC_057811.1, read on the forward strand.
GGCTTCGGGCCGTAAATGGGCCTTTATTAAGCAGGCCGTTATTGGACTGGCCCACTAGTACCTGATTAAGTTCTACGGGCCTTTGACTGGGCCGGCCTTTTTAACCTATATGGGCCTCTGTTGGGCCCAGCCACGTGTCGACGAATCATAGGCATGTCTCCTCCAATGGACGGGCGACATCTGGCCCACTAACGAGCTGACAGGTGTTCCCTTCGGCCAATCAGAATTTTACACGTGGAAATTTCCCATTGGTCAGGGCTGTTAACGGGTTATCGGATCCAAAATCCGACCCGATAGCTTAACGGCGTTCCGTTACGGTGGATGCCACGTGTCGGTCACCCTTGACGAAAGCACTTCTGTGACGCGCGATTTATCGTCATGGAAGTGGACACTTCCGTGATGATAATTTTGGTAATGTCATGGAACACTTCTACGACAGCACAGGTATGACTATCTTGATTCTGTCATAATTTTTCATGGATGTACATGCATGACAAAAAACGTGACCTACCGTGACAAACACGTATCATCACGGAAGTGTATTTTTTTGTAGTGCAATGGAAATTCTCATGGCTTTGAGAGACTCATTGATATCATGCTTGGGAGGAATAGATCTAAGTTTTAAAGAATCAACATCAAGAGAAATTCTATCAACGTTCCTAGCCAATTCATCAACTTTAAGCAATTTCTCTTCAAGCAAAGCATTGAAATTATTTTGTGAATTCATAAACTCTTTAACACTAGTCTCAAATTCAGAGGGCATCTTATTAAAATTTCCATAAGAATTGTTGTAGGAATTACCATAATTATTAGAGGAATTGCTAGGATAAGGCCTAGGATTAAAGTTTCCTCTATACGCGTTGTTGCCAAAATTATTCCTACCAACAAAATTCACATCCATAGATTCATTATTATTCTCAATCAAAGTAGACAAAGGCATATCATTAGGATCAGAAGAAACACTCTTAGTAGCAAATAATTTCATAAGTTCATCCATCTTTCCACTCAAAACATTAATTTCTTCTATCGCATGCACTTTTTATTAGTAGATCTTTCAGTGTGCCATTGAGAATAATTAACCATAATATTATCTAGGAGTTTAGTAGGTTCTCCTAAAGTGATTTCCATAAAAGTGCCTCCTGCGGCTGAATCTAAAAGATTTCTAGAAGCAAAATTCAAGCCGGCATAAAAGTTTTGTATAATCATCCACAAATTCAAACCATGAGTAGGGCAATTACGTATCATTAATTTCATCCTCTACCAAGCTTGTGCAACATGTTCATGATCAAGTTGCTTAAAATTCATAATATCGTTTCCAAGAGGAAAATACTTAGAGATAAAAGCATCTTTGCACTTGTTCCAAGAATCAATACTATTTTTAGGCAAAGACGAAAACCAAGCTTTAGCACGATCTCTAAGCGAAAAAGGAAATAGCTTCAATTTAACAATATCATTGTCCACATCTTTCTTCTTTTGCATATCACACAAATCAACGAAGCTATTTAGATGAGTAGCGGCATCTTCACTAGGAAGGCCGGCGAATTGATCTTTCATGACAAGATTCAACAAAGCAGCATTGATTTCACAAGATTCAGTATTGGTAAGAGGAGCAATCGGAGTGCTAAGGAAATCATTATTGTTGGTATTGGTAAAGTCACATAATTTGGTATTATCTTGAGCCATCATGACAAACAAGCAATCCAACACACAAGCAAACAAGAGACGGGAAAAAGGAGGAAAAGAGAGGGCGAATAAAACGGCAAGGGTGAAGTGGGGAGAGGAAAACGAGAGGCAAATGGCAAAAAAATGTAATGCGGGAGATAAGTGTTTGTGATGGGTACTTGGTATGTTGACTTTTGCGTAGACCTCCCCGGCAACGGCGCCAGAAATCCTTCTTGCTACCTCTTGAGCACTGCGTTGGTTTTCCCTTGAAGAGGAAAGGGTGATGCAGCAAAGTAGCATAAGTATTTCCCGCGGTTTTTCAGAACCAAGGTATCAATCCAGTAGGAGGCTACGCGCGAGTCCCTCGCACCTACACAAAACAAATAAATCCTCGCAACCAACGCGATAAGGGGTTGTCAATCCCTACAAGGTCACTTACGAGAGTGAGATCTGATAGATATGATAGGATAATATTTTTGGTATTTTTGTGATAAAGATGCAAAGTAAAATAAAAGCAAAATAAAAGGCAAAGGAAATAACTAAGTGTTGGAAGATTAATATGATGAAGATAGACCCGGGGGCCATAGGTTTCACTAGTGGCTTCTCTCGAGAACATAAGTATTTTACGGTGGGTGAACAAATTACTGTTGAGCAATTGACAGAATTGAGCATAGTTATGAGAAGATCTAGGTATGATCATGTATGTAGGCATCACGTCCGAAACAAGTAGACCGACTCCTGCCTGCATCTACTACTATTACTCCACTCATCGACCGCTATCCAGCATGCATCTAGAGTATTAAGTTCATGAAAACAGAGTAACGCCTTAAGCAAGATGACATGATGTAGAGGGATAAATTCATGCAATATGATAAAAACCCCATCTTGTTATCCTCGATGGCAACAATACAATATGTGCCTTGTTGCCCCTACTGTCACTGGAAAAGGACACCGCAAGATTGAACCCAAAGCTAAGCACTTCTCCCATTGCAAGAAAGATCAATCTAGTAGGCCAAACCAAACTGATAATTCGAAGAGACTTGCAAAGATAACCAATCATACATAAAAGAATTCAGAGAAGATTCAAATATTGTTCATAGATAATCTTTATCATAAACCCACAATTCATCGATCTCAACAAACACACCGCAAAAGAAGATTACATCGAATAGATCTCCATGAGAGAGGGGGAGAACATTGTATTGAGATCCAAAAAGAGAGAAGAAGCCATCTAGCTACTAACTATGGACCCGAAGGTCTGAGGTAAACTACTCACACTTCATCGGAGGGGCTATGGTGATGATGTAGAAGCCCTCCGATCGATGCCCCCTCCGGCGGAGCTCCAGAACAGGCCCCAAGATGGGATCTCGTGGGTGTAGAAGGTTGCGGCGGTGGAATTAGGTTTTTGGCTCCGTATCTGATCGTTTGGGGGTACGTAGGTATATATAGGAGGAAGGAGTACGTCGGTGGAGCAACAGGGGGCCCACGAGGGTGGAGGGCGCGTCCTGTGGGGGTAGGCGCGCCCCCCTACCTCGTGGCCTCCTCCTTTGTTTCTTGACGTAGGGTCCAAGTCTCCCGGATCATATTCTTCCTAAAAATCACGTTCCCGAAGGTTTCATTCCGTTTGGACTCCGTTTGATATTCCTTTTCTACGAAACTCTGAAATAGGCAAAAAACAGCAATTCTGGGCTGGGCCTCCGGTTAATAGTTAGTCCCAAAAATAATATAAAAGTGAATAATAAAGCCTAATAATGTCCAAAACAGTAGATAATATAGAATGGAGCAATCAAAAATTATAGATACGTTGGAGACGTATCAATGCCACTGTTGGGGACGTAGTAATTTCAAAAAAAATCCTACGCACACGCAAGATCATGGTGATGCATAGCAATGAGAGAGAGTGTGTGTCCACGTACCCTCGTAGACCGAAAGCGAAAGCGTTAGCACAACGCGGTTGATGTAGACGTACGTCTTCACGATCCGACCGATCAAGTACCGAACGCACGGCACCTCCGAGTTCTGCACACGTTCAACTCGATGACGTCCCTCGAACTCCGATCCAGCCGAGCTTTGAGGGAGAGTTCCGTCAGCACGACGGCGTGGTGACGATGATGATGTTCTACCGACGCAGGGCTTCGCCTAAGCACCGCTACGATATAATCGAGGTGGATTATGGTGGAGGGGGGCACCGCACATGGCTAAGAGATCAAGAGATCAATTGTTGTGTCTATGGGGTGCCCCTCTCCTCCGTATATAAAGGGGTGGAGGAGGGGGAGGGCCGGCCTCTCTATGGCGCGCATTAGGAGGAGTCCTACTCCCACCGGGAGTAGGATTTCCCCCCTTACAAGTAGTAGGAGTAGGAGTCAAGGAAAGGGGAGAGAGAAGAGAAGGAAGGAGGGGGCGCAGACCCTCCCCCTAGTCCAATTCGGACTAGGCCTTGGGGGCGTGCAGCCTCTCCTCTCTCTTTCCCCTAAAGCCCAATAACGCCCATATACTCCCCGGCGAATTCCCGTAACTCTCCGGTACTCCGAAAAATACCCGAATCACTCGGAACCTTTCCAATGTCCGAATATAGTCGTCCAATATATTGATATTTACGTCTCGACCATTTTGAGACTCCTCGTCATGTCCCCGGTCTCATCCGGGACTCTGAACTACCTTCGGTACATCAATACACATAAACTCATAATATAACCGTCATCGAACTTTAAGCGTGCGGACCCTACGGGTTCGAGAACAATGTAGACATGACCGAGACACGTCTCTGGTCAATAACCAATAGCGGAACCTGGATGCTCATATTGGCTCCCACATATTCTACGAAGATCTTTATCGGTCAAACCGCATAACAACATACGTTATTCCCTTTGTCATCGGTATGTTACTTGCCCGAGATTCGATTGTCGGTATCTCAATACCTAGTTCAATCTCATTACCGGCAAGTCTCTTTACTCATTCCGTAATACATCAAACCGCAACTAACTCATTTAGTTGCAATGCTTGCAAGGCTTATAGTGATGCGCATTACCGAGTGGGCCCAAAGATACCTCTCCGACAATCGGAGTGACAAATCCTAATCTCGAAATACGCCAACCCAACAAGTACCTTTGGAGACACCTGTAGAGCACCTTTATAATCACCCATTTACGTTGTGACGTTTGGTAGCACACAAAGTGTTCCTCCGGTAAATGGGAGTTGCATAATCTCATAGTCATAGGAACATGTATAAGTCATGAAGAAAGCAATAGCAACATACTAAACGATCAAGTGCTAAGCTAACGGAATGGGTCAAGTCAATCACATCATTCTCCTAATGATGTGATCCCGTTAATCAAATGACAACTCATGTCTATGGCTAGGAAACATAACCATCTTTGATCAACGAGCTAGTCAAGTAGAGGCATACTAGTGACACTCTGTTTGTCTATGTATTCACACATGTATTACGTTTCCGGTTAATACAATTCTGGCATGAATAATACACATTTATCATGAGAATAAGGAAATAAATAATAACTTTATTATTGCCTCTAGGGCATATTTCCTTCAAGAGGAACTTTCGGGCGCCGTTGCCCGAAAGGGATTGACAACCCCTTTAACACGTCGGGTTGTGAGGTGTTGTCATTTGTGTGCAGGGGCTGTTTACGTTGTGTTGCTTGGTTCTCCTACTGGTTCGATAGCCTTGGTTTCATTTCTGAGAGAAATACCTACCGCCGCTGTGCTGCATCATCCCTCCCTCTTTGGGGAAATACCGACGTAGCTTCAAGCGACATCAGTGAATATCCTATCCTGGTGGGTTATTCTGCAAATTTTCAGCAAATTAGCACGCGACTGTTCGATCTCAGATCCAAGGGCTGCCAGCAGCCCGTATCATGGTCGCACCTACCACGACCGTCACCTCGCTCGCGCGGTCATGCCCTTGGAGATTTAACACGGTGCGTTAGGCTATTTGATGTTGGCATGTCATACATAGTCATCACTTAGTCACTCATACTACAAGGAGGTTAGCTATAAGGTTGGCTATAAGAGTATTTTTTACTTCTCTCTATCTCTTTCTTCGTAGTATTTATCGCATTTGCCAAGGAGTGACCTCTTCCAATGAAATGGTGCTTAGATGAGGTGCTAAGGGCATTAAATGGCTTAGCAACTCAAGTCCCCAATGCATAGGTGCTTAGTTTTTTGTCACTAAATTTGCTTCATTTAATTAGCTATAGACTCAAAATTGTCTTTTCACCTAGGTACACGCGCTTAGCACCGTTTCTTCCTGGGATCACCAAACTAGTCTCTCTCTTCTTAATTAACTTGCCACATCAGACTTTATGCCTATGTGGCAGGCTTATTACTTGTAGGAGCAAGTACAATAGTGGGCTATAAGCCCGCTTTACATGGCATTTTTGCATATGTGGAGGAAAGAGGCAAGGAAAAAGTGGAGGAGTGGGCTCTCATGCAAGAGCCAGCCTCTACATGGTGGAGCATTGGGAGAGGCACCTGTATGGAGGTGGTCAGGAATCAGGAGACTCACGCCGGTTGTAGCGCCGCAGTTAAAATGATAATGCCAAGTCAAATCACGGGGCCCCACCTGTCCAGCAGTAACTCGCTGTTAAATCACACAGCCCTACGTTTGCAGCAGCCTACTCCCTCATCTTCTTGCATCTTTGTCGAATCGACTAGGCGGAACTGCCCCACCCACCACGCGGGAAAAGCCCCGCCCTCGACTTTTAAATAGTACAGTATACTAATTTTGTATCCATGGATTGCGCCATGGAGCAAAGCCTCAAGAAAACGGCGGTGCACATGTACGGAGTATACAGCACGCCTGTCGCGCTCACGTCGCACCCCAAACGGTCGGTCGGTCTAGCACGCCGCTCTCCGAATGGAACACGTGTCATATTGCGTTTGCACACACATGTTGGACCGCAGTTGAGAACCGACCATAGGCATACTCCCGGGCCCCGCAAGTCGGGTGAGTTAATAGAAGAGAGAGACGAGCGATAGTACTAGAGAAGTGTTGTACAGACATTGGTGCCTGGACGATCCCTGCATGACACGGAAGATCAGTTCGTCCATGCATGTGACCAGACTCTAGCAGACACGCCTGGATTGGCTATTGTCTACATATCGTGCAGGCTGTGTTGTACAGGGCTGTAGTTCTGATGAGAAATCTAAAAAAAGGTTTCTTGTCATCTCACAATATTAGGTGTCATGTGCTTCGGATCATTGCGAGGGTTAAACAGCGACAACTGAGTACCTCCAAGGCGCTAGTCATTGGGGGCACATGCACGAAGACTACTCGGCTGCCATCTAGGTCAAGCTGGCTATGTTAATTAGGACATCTATCGATGAACCCCTTTTCTACGAGTTTATCTTTAATTTGAGCTTTGATCCTCGTCTAGTTTGTCCGTCGGAATTCATGTTGTCTCCTTTGGGAAGTGAGGTTATGGTTTCTTGTCATGTGGCATTTTTTCATGTTATATGTTATAATCCGGTGCTTCAGATCAAAATGACGACAACTGCGCCTCCGGGCCACGTGCATGAAACTTCTCGACAGTCATTGACGAGGTCAAGCCGGCTCCGGTAGACAAAAGAAAACTAGTAGTACTCCACTATATAGGCAGGAGCCTCCGCACTTGCTTGCTAGTGTTGCTCTCTTCACACTGTCTCATCCTCTCCAGATCTAAACACAACAGCGGTGGTCACACACTCTCTCTCTGCTCACCGCTGGTCATATATCCCGTCGGACCCTCTCCGCCGGAGAAGGTGAGAAGGTGCAACATTCACGCGGTCATCCTCGGCGACGTCTCTTACCCACTGCCGGCGCATCCCGATCAGCGTGCCTTGCCGTTCTCTCCCAAGCACTGCAGGCTTGGGAGGGCCTCCGGCCCCTTCTTCCTCGCTGCCGTAGTGTGGGCAGATCAGGCCTCCGGCCACCCACCTAGCGACATCCCGGCGACCCTCGGGTATAACTTCCTTCGAAACCGGCCTTGCTCTACTTCCCGAGCTCCTGACGTCACTGCATTTGTATCTTTTACTATTTCTCAGGCCCCCTCATAGATAGGATCGATCGGCTGTTCGAAAGCCACCTAAATTTTTACTGTTAAGAGGTAAAACTAGTTCATGCACTCGAATCTAGTACTACTTGGTTCAAACAAGGAAGAAAGGGGGTGGGGTGGGGGTGGGGGAAGATTTGTTACCTGAATCTAGGACTTGGTCGAAAGAGGAAATAATGGGGGCGAAAAGTAGTAGAGACTGGCTATCCAATTGGTCTCTAGGTCTAATAGGGAAATAAAGGGAAACACAGTAAAAACTCAATATAAACCGATCTATTGGTTGAAAAAGGAAAGAAAGTGGGGACTGGGGGACAAGTCAACAGAGTAAGTCCAGCACTAGATTTGCTAGCCTCACACAGTATAAGGTGGCTATACCGAACAAAAATGGGACCAACCGAGATATCATGTTCTGATGTTTGTTGCCCCGAGCCACTCTTATTTAATGCCACTGGTAAAATGTAGCAGTTGCACTGTTAAAAGTAAGGACACGTTAAACGAATGTTGTTTTCAATGTAATGCCTCCAGTAATATGAATCAATGGCACTTTTTTTCATGTCCTGCTAAATTTCCCATTAAGATAAGTTGCTTCTTTTTGTTAGAAATGCAACTGTCCTGGTTCGCCTACTCTCCCGTGCCCAAATACCAACTCTGTAGCAGCTGTTAATGTAATGTTGCTGGCAAAATGAAGCAATGACACCATTAAAGTAATGTCGTATTTAACGGTTGTCATAGTTAATCCTAATGCCCATACTAATATCTAGCAATGCTGCTGCTTTAGAAATTGCTACTGTCCTTGTAGGATTGCCATTCAGATAAGGAACATGCTTCTTTTCATTTGATGTATGTTTCATCACTTGTTAGTCACCCTCCTTTCCACCTTTTTTGTGCAAACAGAGATATGCATTTCATGCTTGATCTTAGTTGAACTGCACAAATGATATCCAAATTATAGTTGAACATTCCAGGAGCTTCACAACCAACCTTGATGTTGCTCAATTTTATTGCAACTAATGAAGAATAAGCTCTGTGGGTTTCGTTTTCTGATGGAAATGGAACCGGGGCTGGAGCCCTTTTCTTAAAAAAAGAAGAAGAAGAAGCTGCTAGCTCATGGGACATTGCTTCATTTTAGGTGAACTGCACCAAAAGGTCCCATGAATTGAATCATCCATGTTGGTGACTGGTGTCATCCCTTCTACGATGGCGTTGACTGCAGATATGGTTCCCATCACGAGGTCTGTTCCTTTTTGGTCTGACCGTTTGCCAAAGATCCTGCATGTTGAGTCTGCTCTTGTGCTACTATTTTGGCACTGCCATGATAAAGCAGTAATGTTATTATTTTGCACCTTAATCTAGTGTCACTATTAATTTGAGGCAATGTTTTGGCACCGCTAGTGCCACTGATTTTTTTTATATATCGAAAGAGGGGGTTTCCTCTGATTTCATTAAAGAAACCCAACTTTAGAGAACCATTATCCGACAACATCTTAGGGTAAACGGGCAGTTATGCAACTACTACTAGAACGGACTGAGTACTAGCAGGAGACAAGTTCGCCACATAAGCTAGGCAGGTAGGGGGACACAGCACCAGCTCCACCAAGTTTGGATTACAACCCAAATGCTACCACAGAAACATCAGGGGGAAGATAGGGACTGAAAGAGCCAGCTTCAGCATCCCAGTCTAAGCACCTCCTGAAGGAAATATGCCCTAGAGGCAATAATAAAGTTATTATTTATTTCCTTATATCATGATAAATGTTTATTATTCATGCTAGAATTGTATTAACCGGAAACATAATACATGTGTGAATACATAGACAAACAGTGTGTCACTAGTATGCCTCTACTTGACTAGCTCGTTAATCAAAGATGGTTATGTTTTCTAGCCATAGACATGAGTTGTCATTCGATTAATGGGATCACCTCATTAGGAGAATGACGTGATTGACTTGACCCATTCCGTTAGCTTAGCACTCGATCGTTTAGTATGTTGCTATTGATTTCTTCATGACTTATACATGTTCCTATATGAGATTATGCAACTCCCGTTTACCGGAGGAACACTTTGTGTGCTACCAAACGTCACAACGTAACTGGGTGATTATAAAGGTGCTCTACAGGTGTCTCCAAAGGTACTTGTTGGGTTGGCGTATTTCGAGATTAGGATTTGTCACTCCGATTGTCGGAGAGGTATCTCTGGGCCCACTCGGTAATGCACATCAATATAAGCCTTGCAAGCATTGTGACTAATGAGTTAGTTGCGGGATGATGTATTACGGAACGAGTAAAGAGACTTGTCGGTAATGAGATTGAACTAGGTATCGAGATACCGACGATCGAATCTCGGGCAAGTAACATACCGATGACAAAGGGAACAACGTATGTTGTTATGCGGTCTGACCGATAAAGATCTTCGTAGAATATGTAGGAACCAATATGAGCATCCAGGTTTCGCTATTGGTTATTGATCGGAGAGGTGTCTCGGTCATGTCTACATAGTTCTCGAACCCGTAGGGTCCACACGCTTAACGTTACGATGACAGTTATATTATGAGTTTATATGTTTTGATGTACCGAAGGTTGTTCGGAGTAGTGCGCCTGAGGGGAGAGAGAGGGCAGCAACCCAGGAGGTGGCGCGCCCCCTCCCATGAGGAGTCCGAATTGGACTAGGAGAGGGGGGCGCGGCCCCTCTTTCCCTCTCCCTCTCCCTCTCTTTCCTTCCCCCTTCTCTCTTCCTAGTTGGACTAGGAAAGGGGAGTCCTACTCCTACTAGGAGGAGGACCCCCCCCTCCTTGGCGCGCCCCAAGGGCCAGCCGTCCTCCCCCCTTGCTCCTTTATATACGGGGGCAGGGGGCACCTCTGAACACACAATTGATCTACGATCTTTTAGCCGTGTGCGGTGCCCCCCTCCACCATATTACACCTCGATAATATCGTTGCGGAGCTTAGGCGAAGCCCTGCGTCGGTACAACATCATCGTCGTCACCACGCCGTCGTGCTGACGAAACTCTCCCTCAACACTCGGCTGGATCAGAGTTCGAAGGACGTCATCGAGCTGAACGTGTGCTGAACTCGGAGGTGTCGTGCGTTCGGTACTTGATCGGTCGGATCGTGAAGACGTACGACTACATCAACCACGTTGTGATAACGCTTCCGCTTTCGGTCTACGAGGGTACGTGGACAACACTCTCTCCTCTCGTTGCTATGCATCACCATGATCTTGCGTGTGCGTAGGATTTTTTTTTGAAATTACTACGTTCCCCAACACCTCCGGCCTCCATCCTTGCGACGCACGGTACACCTCGTTTGCCACCTGCTCGACCCTAGTTTCACTGATAAAATGAAGTAATAATACAGTTAAAATAGAGCGAGTGTCCTCTCTATCATTTCATTTCCAATGTAGATAAAGAAAGTGCTTCTCTTTGTTAGTATATGTTTCATCAACTAGTCCCATTGTTAATGTTTAAGCGTTTCTGCAAACTGGGGTGCTTAATTTTAGTTGATCTGCACAAAAATAGAGATTGGATTGTCTCAAGGCCCCTCCTTGTACTACCGCTGTACACTGATGTTCATCACTGGCACAAGGTGTATCGGGGATACTTGGGTCGATTTCCAGTATGAGGCGTCGCAGGGCCCATCTCGCCCTCGCAGCATGGCATACTATGATACTATCGCAATATTTTCTTCTATTTATTAGTGTATGTTTAATCAACTAGTGCCACTATAATGTAATCACGCTTTTTCATTATTTGTGCAAACAGGGTTATTCAGCTGTATTTTGGTGGAACTGCACAAATGTACGGATGGAACCGGCATATATGCAGAGTGCGAGGTTTGCCAAGTAAAAATTACCGACACCAACCATGCTCCATGCACGCATCGGCATATATGTAGTGGGATGTGTGGCGCTCTCTGTGGACGGATCTTTCTCGGCAGCAAATTCTCTAACCAAATACTAGTAGCTTATATTGGCAGTTTTCTAGGGAGTACTCTTTTCTGAAAGAAGCACCAAACTATTTTTCTTTATTTGTACACAGTGTCACAACTTTGACCCAAAGGTCCAGAGCTATTTTAGGGTGATTGGCGTAGTACTCGGAGACTGATTGTAAGCATGATTTTCATTAGCTGTCACACTGATTGTAAGCATGAGCAGATGGAAGATTAGGTTAGTGCGAAGCTTACCTTAAACCCTACCGCCGCCATTGAAACGAGGCGAGCGTCGAGGGAACCGTGGAGAACGGCGGGGAAGCGACGTCGGGCCATCCGGCCTCCTCTTGCGGTGGGAGAACGAATACTCCTGTGGCTCCGGCTGGCTCTGCACCCTCACGAACGGCACACCGTACTCGGTCGATTCGTTATCCTCTGGGTGCTCGACCTTCGACCTGTACACCCACCACCTCCACCTGACTTTCGCCGGGCGAAACTATGTGCTCCATTGCCCAGAGGAGATCCTCGATGAACTCGAAGGACTACGGCGTGACTGCCGCCGAGGAGTACATCGCCACCCTCATCGCCGCCGTCTCGCTCTTCCGCATACATTGCCACATGGCCCTCATTGTCCTCGAAATCTCCCATTCATTGTCAAACCAAGTAAGGATCTCCTTCAACCTGGCTAACTTTGCCTAGTCCCCGCCGGTGATCTGCCTGATTCGCTACTGCATCCTCTCCATAGATGTTCTTCTGAGTGGTCCGGTGCTAGCTTTGGAAGTTGGGAGGAGAGACAGTGGTCTTGCAATAGAGAAGAGGGAGAGGCGAGACGGTGGTTTTGGAATGGAGATGATGGAGAGGAGAGGGGGTGGTTTTGCAATGGAGAAGAGGGAGAGGCGAGACGGTGGTTTTGGAATGGAGATGATGGAGAGGAGAGGAGGTGGTTTTGCAATGGAGAAGAGGGAGAGGAGTGTGCGGCAGCGATTTAGGATCGGACGAGAGGGCCAGCGCGCTGTGACTGGATCAAAATAAAAATGAATTTACCCTTCAATTAAGAAAGCCACCCCACATTAGCTAGTCTCCCTTTTATTCTGGGTCATAATTGACCATGATTTTCACAAATAAAATATATGTTATACGTTGCAAAAATAATATAATTTGAAAGTACATTTAGATACAAACCAAACGATACAATTTTTGGTGACATGCATTCACATTTTGCTTGTCAAATACAGTACGCGGTCGAACTTTGACCCAAAATACGCAAAACAAAAAATACTTCCAAGACCAGCGCCGCTCCTCTCCTCTTCCAATCTAAATCTAGCGCCGCTCCTCTCCTCTTCCATTTCAAAACCACCGCCCCTCCTCTCCTGTTCCAATCCAAAACCAGCGTTGCTCCTCTCACGTTCTAATCCAAAACCAGTGCTGCTCCTCTCCTCTTCCATTGAAAAACCACCGCCGGCGAGTGAAGGTGCCGTGGAGAAGTAGATCGATGCAGGAGTACAACCGATACGTGAGGATTGCAGACGGCGACCCTGTGAAGCTAGATGTTGGAGATACAGTCTTGATTTGACAATAAGGACCAACTAGCGACGACGGCGACATCCATGGCCAAATATCTGCAACAGAGCGAAAAGGCGGCGATACTCCCGAAGGGGCGCGGGAGTACATAGAGCTGCTCCTCTGGGCCATGGAGCAAACAGATTCACCGAATCCGATCGTGAGGGAGCCGTGGTGGGAGTATCGATCCCAGATGGAGCATCCACCACAGATTGAAGGATCGAGCATCTACAGGGTGCCGTTTGTGAGGGTGTCGTGCCAGAGCGAGCCGGTGGAGTCTTTGTCGACCGAACCCAACTACAAGAGGAGAAAAGCAGTTGGCACGACGACGCTTACCCGCCATCCTCTCCCTCGCCATTCACATCGTCTCACGGGGCGTTCTGCCGCCAAGGAATAGGAGGGAACTGCCCCCCTAGCCCAATAGTCGGGCAGGTTGTGAATTGTCAGGAGGAGCTTAGGGTTGTCAGTATTTGCAGGTTGTGAATTGTGTTTTGTGTTGTGTATTTTGAGAGTACTTTCAGATATGAATGTCTTTTGAATTTCAGATTTGCAGTATTGAGCATATGAAGTATTTTATGAATTTTAGTGATCTATTTTTAGCACTTAAATGTAGTTTCATAGGAGTATAAAATGTGATTCTCAGAGAAGAAACTGCAAGTTTCAGTTTCAGATAAGAAACTGCAAGTTCAGTTTCAGATAAGAAACTGCAACTTTGAGAGGCAGAGCATTTATATTAACACGGCCTTTTCAAACAGGGTTAACATCATGTTGGAAGTTTTATTCATGGACGAAAATGGAACTACCAGCCAGTTAACACCATGTTGATCAACATTCATGCATAGCACATCTTCATATGATGCACAGTCAAAAAGATATGCTATTTTCAAAATGCCCACACAATGTCGAGTGTGCGAAAAACAGAGAAAACGAGGGACAAAGTTTTGGCAAGTGTTGGATGTGGTGTGCGTATATGACAATGGGGACCCACATGTCAATAATGGCAGAGGCAAAAAATTTGGAGATATTTTCCCTGCATCAGGTGGAATCGAACCCGGGCGAAACAGCTATCGGGTAGTGTCACTTGGCCACTGGGCTAGTTCAGTACTTTCGTTACAAATAAGGCACTGCCTCAGGTGGTCCGATCTCCTCCTGCGCCTTTGTGCGCTCGCTGTGGCGCCGCTGTCTGCCATTGTGACCATGCTGAACAAACGAGAGGAATCTGGAGAGGACTGTACGTGGAGAGGCGGACAGTCGGGACCCACGAGGTCTATGGCCGTACGCAAGCAAGTGCCTCATCAAAAAAATACTTCCTCCTAATGCTATACTGACGTTGGGGCTGATAACCCACAAGTATAGGGGATCGCAACAGTTTTCGAGGGTAGAGTATTCAACCCAAATTTATTGATTCGACACAAGGGGAGCCAAAGAATATTCTCAAGTATTAGCAGTTGAGTTGTCAATTCAACCACACCTGGATAACTTAGTATCTACAGCAAAGTATTTAGTAGCAAAGTAATATGATAGTAGTGGTAACTGTAACAAAAGTAACGGTAGCAAAAGTAATATTTTTGGGTTTTGTAGTGATTGTAACAGTAGCAATGGAAAAGTAAATAAGTGAAGAACAATATATGAAAAGCTCGTAGGCATTGGATCGGTGATGGAGAATTATGCCGGATGTGGTTCATCATGTAACAGTCATAACATAGGGTGACACAGAACTAGCTCCAATTCATCAATGTAATGTAGGCATGTATTCCGAATATAGTCATACGTGCTTATGGAAAAGAACTTGCATGACATCTTTTGTCCTACCCTCCCGTAGCAGCGGGGTCCTAATGGAAACTAAGGGATATTAAGGCCTCCTTTTAATAGAGTACCGGAACAAAGCATTAACACATAGTGAATACATGAACTCCTCAAACTATGGTCATCACTGGGAGTGGTCCCGATTATTGTCACTTCGGGGTTGCCGGATCATAACACATAGTAGGTGACTATAGACTTGCAAGATAGGATCAAGAACTCACATATATTCATGAAAACATAATAGGTTCAGATCTGAAATCATGGCACTCGGGCCCTAGTGACAAGCATTAAGCATAGCAAAGTCATAGCAACATCAATCTCAGAACATAGTGGATACTAGGGATCAAACCCTAACAAAACTAACTCGATTACATGATAAATCTCATCCAACCCATCACCGTCCAGCAAGCCTACGATGGAATTACTCATGCACGACGGTGAGCATCATGAAATTGGTGATGGAGGATGGTTGATGATGACGACGGCGACAAATCCCCCTCTCCGGAGCCCCGAACGGACTCCAGATCAGCCCTCCCAAGAGATTTTAGGGCTTGGCGGCGGCTCCGTATCGTAAAACGCGATGAATCCTTGTCTCTGATTTTTTTCTCCCCGAAAGTGAATATATGGAGTTGGAGTTGAGGTCGGTGGAGCGTCAGGGGGCCACGAGGTAGGGGGCGCGCCCTCCACCCTCGTGGACAGGGTGTGGGCCCCTTGACGTGGATTTTTCTTCCAGTATTTTTCTTATTTTCCAAATAGATGTTCCGTGGAGTTTCAGGTCATTCCGAGAACTTTTGTTTCTGCACATAAATAACACCATGGAAAGTCTGCTGAAAACAGCGTCAGTCCGGGTTAGTTCCATTCAAATCATGCAAGATAGAGTCCAAAACAAGGGCAAAAGTATTTGGAAAAGTAGATACGACGGAGACGTATCAACTCCCCCAAGCTTAAACCTTTGCTTGTCCTCAAGCAATTCAGTTGATAAACTGAAAGTGATAAAGAAAAACTTTTACAAACTCTGCTTGCTCTTGTTGTTGTAAATATGTAAAGCCAACATTCAAGTTTTCAGCAAAGATTATGACTAACCACATTCACAATAACTCTTAGGTCCCATGTTTACTCATATCAATGACATAATCAACTAGCGAGCGATAATAATAAATCTCGGATGACAACACTTTCTCAAAACAATCATGATATGATATAACAGGATGGTATCTCGCTAGCCCTTTCTGAGACCACAAAACATAAATGCAGAGCGCCTTTAAAGATCAAGGACTGACTAGACATTGTAATTCATGGTAAAAGAGATCCAGTCATAGTCATACCCAATATAAATTAATAATAATGTATGCAAATGACAGCTGCGCTCTCCAGCTAGTGCTTTTTAGTAAGAGGGTGATGACTCAACATAAAAGTAAATAGATAGGCCCTTCGCAGAGGGAAGCAGGGATTTGTAGAGGTGCCAGAGCTCGGTTTTGAAATAGAGATAAATAATATTTTGAGCGGCATACTTTCATTGTCAACATAACAACCAAGAGATGGCGATATCTTCCATGCTACACACATTATAGGCGGTTCCCAAACAGAATGGTAAAGTTTATACTCCCCCTCCACCAACAAGCATCAATCCATGGCTTGCTCGAAACAACAAGTGCCTCCAACTAGCAACAGTCCCAGGGGGAGTTTTGTTTGCAATTATTTTGATTTAGTTTGCATAAAGCATGGGACTGGGCATCCCGGTGACCAACCATTTTCTCGTGAGTGAGGAGCGGAGTCCACTCCTCTTGAGAATAACCCGCCTAGCATGGAAGATAAGGGCAGCCCTAGTTGATACATGAGCTATTCGAGCATACAAAACAGAATGTTTATTTGAAGGTTTAGAGTTTGGCACATACAAATTTACTTGGAACGGCAGGTAGATACCGCATATAGGAAGGTATAGTGGACTCATATGGAATAACTTTGGGGTTTAAGGGATTGGATGCACAAGCAGTATTCCCACCTAGTACAAGTGAAGGCTAGCAAAAGACTGGGAAGCGACCAACTAGAGAGCGACAACAGTCATGAACATGCATTAAAATTAATAAACATTGAGTACAAGCATGAGTAGGATATAATCCACCATGAACATAAATATCGTGAAGGCTATGTTGATTTGTTTCAACTACATGTGTGAACATGTGCCAAGTCGAGTCACTTAAATCATTCAAAGGAGGATACCACCCCACTATACCACATCACAACCATTTTAATAGCATGTTGGCACGCAAGGTAAACCATTATAACTCATAGCTAATCAAGCATGGCATAAGCAACTATGATCTCTAATTGTCATTGCAAACATGTTTATTCATAATAGGCTGAATCAGGAACGATGAACTCATCATATTTACAAAAACAAGAGAGGTTGAGTCATACCAGCTTCTCTCATCTCAGTCAGTCCATCATATCTCGTCATAATTGCCTTTCACTTGCACGACCGAACGATGTGAAAATAATAAGAGTGCACGTGCATTGGACTAAGCTGGAATCTGCGAGCATTCAATAAACAGGAGAAGACAAGGCAATATGGGCTCTTGGTTAAATCAACAATAATGCATATAAGAGCCACTTCAACAATTTAATTATGGTCTTCTCCTATCGACCCCCAAAGAAAAGAAAAGAAATAAAACTATTTACACGGGAAAGCTCCCAACAAGCAAAAGAAGAACAGGAAATCTTTTGGGGTTTTCTTTTTAATTATTACTACTACAGCAAGAAAAGTAAACTAACTAAAAGTTCCACTAATTTTGTTTTGTTTTTCTTAAGGTTTAACAAACACACAAGAAGAAAGCAGGAAAAAGAAAATAAACTAGCATGGATAGTACAGTGAAAGAGTATGAGCACCGATATCTAGCAATGAGTGTGTGAACATAAATGTAATGTCGGTGAGAGATACGTACTCCCCCAAACTTAGGCTTTTGGCCTAATTTGGTTTATTGCCACGGATGGCTTGGCGGATATCCATAGTTGTAGCCAGGGTCGTACTGAGCTGCGGCAGTTATTGCCTCCTGAGCTGCAGCGTGGCGGCGAGCTGCCTCCGCCCTCCTCTCGTACTCATCTGCCTCTTCTCTGGTAATAACATATCTTCCTTTTGCCTCCTCACAAAGGAACTAGTGAGATAGTGGTACTGGCGGCACTTCTCTCCCTCGAAGTTCACAAGATCAGCGTTACGCAAATACGCGTTAAGTTCTTCCTTGATTCCCGCTCGATCCATAAAGTTTTCTGAAGGCCACTCACAAGGCCGCACTGGAGCGTCCCTTGGTGGCTCATCGTCAGCATCACGCATTGCAAGCCTGGGTCCTTGCTTCCTCGAAGAACCACCTTGGAACATTTTCCTAAGCATATTTCTTCCTCTGAAAAATTTCTGAAATTTTTAGTAACTTCAAATAAAATTAAACCAAACTCCACAAAATTGATAGCAACTACTCCTACAAGTGCCTAGAGACTATATCATGCATTAGAACTACTTGGAACCATATAAATTTGACATGCAAGCTCAAGAACATGGTCACCTAGGCAACACAAATTTGCAATGAATAGAGCACTAGAACAAAAACTAATTGGACCAATGGAGGAGTCACATACCAAGGAACAATCTCCCCAAGTAGTTTTGTGGGAGGTGCTTTGAGAAAGGAGATTGAAAAACGCATCAAAATGAGCTAGAACTCGTGCTTGAGCTGGATATTGGTGTTTGTGGGAGGAAGAAGGAGTGTGTGGGTGCAGGAATAAGTGGAGGAGGGCCACCGTGGGCCCATGAGGCAGGGGGCGCGCCCTCCACCCTCGTGGCCAGGTGCTTGCCCCTCCTGCTGTGTTCTCAGTGCCAGATATTCTCAAAAATTCTAGAAAAAATCATATTCCATTTTCAGGGCATTTGGAGAACTTTTATTTTTGGGGTATTTTATATTGCACAGATAAATCAGAAAACACACAGAAAAATACTATTTTACTTTATTTCAACTAAATAACAGAAAGTAGAAAGAGGGTACAGAAGGTTGTGCCTTCTAGTTTCATCCATCTCATGCTCATCAAAAAGAATCCACTAACAAGGTTGATCAAGTCTTGTTAACAAACTCATTCCGAATAACATGAAACCAGAGAAATTTCGAATAACACTATGTTACCTCAACGGGGATATGCACATCCCCAATAATAAGAATATCATATTTCTTCTTGACAGTAGGAAGAGGAAATTCAAAACCTCCAAAAATAATCAATGGAATTTTTCCAATAGAATTTATACTGTGGACTTGAGGTTGTTTCCTTGGAAAGTGTACCGTATGCTCATTGCCATTAACATGAAAAGTGACATTGCCTTTGTTGCAATCAATAACAGCCCCTGCAGTATTCAAAAAAGGTCTTCCAAGAATAATAGACATACTATTGTCCTCGGGAATATCAAGAATAACAAAGTCCGTTAAAATAGTAACATTTGCAACCACAACAGGCACATCCTCACAAATGCCGACAGGTATAGCAGTTGATTTATCAGCTATTTGCAAAGATATTTCAGTAGGTGTCAACTTATTCAAATCAAGTCTACGATATAAAGAGAGAGGCATAACACTAACACCGGCTCCAAGATCACATAAAGCAGTTTTAACATAGTTTCTTTTAATGGAGCATGGTATAGTGGGTACTCCTGGATCTCCTAGTTTCTTAGGTATTCCACCCTTAAAAGTATAATTAGCAAGCATGGTGGAAATCTCAGCTTCAGGTATCTTTCTCTTATTTGTAACAATATCTTTCATATACTTAGCATAAGGATTCATTTTGAGCATATCAGTTAATCGCATACGCAAAAAGATAGGTCTAATCATTTCAGCAAAGCGCTCAAAATCCTCATCATCCTTTTTCTTGGATGGTTTGGGAGAAAAAGGCATAGGTTTCTGAACCCATGGTTCCCTTTCTTTACCATGTTTCCTAGCAACAAAGTCTCTCTTATCATAATGTTGATTCTTTGATTGCGGGTTATCAAGATCAATAGCAGGTTCAATTTCTACATCATTGTCATTACTAGGTTGAGCATCATCATGAACATCATCATTAGCATTTTCATTAGGTTCATGTTCATTACCAGATTGTGTTTCAGCATCAGAAATAGATATATCAGTTGGATTATCAGGTGTTTCAACAATAGGTTCACTAGAAGCATGCAAAGTCCTATCATTTTTCTTTTTCTTCTTTTTAGAAGGACTAAGTGCCTCAATATTATTTCTCTGAGAATCTTGTTCAATTCTCCTAGGGTGGCCTTCAGGATACAAAGGTTCCTGAGTCATCTTACCAGTTCTAGTAGCCACTCTAACAGCATAATCATTTTTCTTACTATTCATTTCATTGAGCAAATCATTCTAAGCTTTAAGTACTTGTTCTACTTGAGTGTTAACCATAGAAGCATGTTTAATAATGAGTTTAAGTTCACCTTTAAAATTAGCCATGTAATTACTCAAGTGTTCAAGCGTATCGGAATTGTATTTCAATTGTCTACCAAAATAAGCATTGAAGTTTTCTTGTTTGACAATAAAATTATCAAACTCTTCTAAGCATTGTCTAGCGGACTTATAGTGGGGAATATCACCTTCATCAAATCTATAGAGAGAATTTACCTTTACTACCTATGTCGGGTTATCAAGACCATGAGTTTCTTCAATAGGTGGAGGATTAAGATCATATGTTTATTCAACAGGCGGTAAATTAAGACCATGTATTTCTTCAATAGGTGGTAAATTCTTAACATCTTCAGCTTTAATACCTTTTTCTTTCATAGATTTCTTTGCCTCTTGCATATCTTCAGGACTGAGAAATAGAACACCTCTCTTCTTCGGAGTTGGTTTAGGAATAGGCTTAGGAATTGGCTCAGGAATTGGCTCAGGAAGTGTCCAATTATTATCATTTGTCAACATATTATTCAATAGAATTTCAGCTTCATCCGGTATTCTTTCCCTGAAAACAGAACCAGCACAACTATCCAGGTAATCTCTGGAAGCATCGGTTAGTCCATTATAAAAGATATCAAGTATTTCATTTTTCTTAAGAGGATGATCAGGCAAAGCATTAAGTAACTTGAGAAGCCTCCCCCAAGCTTGTGGGAGACTCTCTTCTTCAATTTGCACAAAATTGTATATATCCCTTAAAGCAGCTTGTTTCTTATGAGTAGGGAAATATTTAGCTGAGAAGTAATAAATCATATCCTGGGGACTACGCACACAACCAGGATCAAGGGAATTAAACCATATCTTAGCATCACCCTTTAATGAGAACGGAAATATTTTAAGGATATAGACGTAGCGGGTTCTCTCATCATTAGTAAATAGGGTGGCTATATCATTTAATTTAGTAAGATGTGCCACAACAGTTTCAGATTCATAACCATGAAAAGGATCAGATTCAACCAAAGTAATTATATCAGGATCAACAGAGAATTCATAATCCTTATCAGTAACACATATAGGTGAAGTAGCAAAAGCAGGGTCAGGCTTCATTATAGCATTAAGAGATTGCTGCTTCCATTTAGCTAATAACCTCTTGAGCTCATATCTATCTTTGCAAGCTAAAATAGCTCA
Organism: Triticum aestivum; assembly: GCF_018294505.1. NCBI lineage: Eukaryota > Viridiplantae > Streptophyta > Magnoliopsida > Poales > Poaceae > Triticum > Triticum aestivum. Next base: position 346,282,352 of record NC_057811.1, read on the forward strand.
AGTAGCTTCTTTATCAAAAACATAACCCTCAAGAATAACAGGCAAGTTTTCATCATCACTTTCATCAATATAATCAGTTTCAATAATTTCTTTCTCTATAACCCTAGCAATTTGTTCATCAAGAAATTCACCAAGTGGCACAGTAGTATCAAGCATAGAAGTAGTCTCATCATAAGTATCATGCATAGCAGAAGTGGCATCATCAATAACATGCGACATATCAGAACGAATAGCAGAAGCAGGTTTAGGTGTCGCAAGCTTACTCAAAACAGAAGGTGAATCAAGTGCAGAGCTAGATGGCAGTTCCTTACCTCCCCTCGTAGTTGAGGGATAAATTGTTGTCTTAGCATCTTTCAAGTTCTTCATAGTGACCAGCAGATATAAATCCCAAGTGACTCAAAGAATAGAGTTATGCTCCCCGGCAACGGCGCCAGAAAATAGTCTTGATAACCCACAAGTATAGGGGATCGCAACAGTTTTCGAGGGTAGAGTATTCAACCCAAATTTATTGATTCGACACAAGGGGAGCCAAAGAATATTCTCAAGTATTAGCAGTTGAGTTGTCAATTCAACCACACCTGGATATCTTAGTATCTGCAGCAAAGTATTTAGTAGCAAAGTAATATGATAGTAGTGGTAGCGGTAACAAAAGTAACGGTAGCAAAAGTAATATTTTTGGGTTTTGTAGTGATTGTAACAGTAGCAACGGAAAAGTAAATAAGCGAAGAACAATATATGAAAAGCTCGTAGGCATTGGATCGGTGATGGAGAATTATGCCGGATGCGGTTCATCATGTAACAGTCATAACATAGGGTGACACAGAACTAGCTCCAATTCATCAATGTAATGTAGGCATGTATTCCGTATATAGTCATACGTGCTTATGGAAAAGAACTTGCATGACATCTTTTGTCCTACCCTCCCGTGGCAGCGGGGTCCTAATGGAAACTAAGGGATATTAAGGCCTCCTTTTAATAGAGTACCGGAACAAAGCATTAACACATAGTGAATACATGAACTCCTCAAACTATGGTCATCACTGGGAGTGGTCCCGATTATTGTCACTTCGGGGTTGCCGGATCATAACACATAGTAGGTGACTATAGACTTGCAAGATAGGATCAAGAACTCACATATATTCATGAAAACATAATAGGTTCAGATCTGAAATCATGGCACTTGGGCCCTAGTGACAAGCATTAAGCATAGCAAAGTCATAGCAACATCAATCTCAGAACATAGTGGATACTAGGGATCAAACCCTAACAAAACTAACTCGATTACATGATAAATCTCATCCAACCCATCACCGTCCAGCAAGACTACGATGGAATTACTCACGCACGGCGGTGAGCATCATAAAATTGGTGATGGAGGATGGTTGATGATGACGACGGCGACGAATCCCCCTCTTCGGAGCCCCGAACGGACTCCAGATCAGCCCTCCCGAGAGGTTTTAGGGCTTGGCAGCAGCTCCGTATCGTAAAACATGATGAATCCTTCTCTCTGATTCTTTTCTCCCCGAAAGTGAATATATGGAGTTGGAGTTGAGGTCGGTGGAGCGTCAGGGGGCCCACAAGGTAGGGGGGCGCGCCCTCCACCCTCGTGGATAGGGTGTGGGCCCCTTGACGTGGATTTTTCTTTCGGTATTTTTCTTATTTTCCAAATAGATGTTCCGTGGAGTTTCAGGTCATTCCGAGAACTTTTGTTTCTGCACATAAATAACACCATGGAAAGTCTGCTGAAAACAGCGTCAGTCCGGGTTAGTTCCATTCAAATCATGCAAGTTAGAGTCCAAAACAAGGGCAAAAGTGTTTGGAAAAGTACATACGACGGAGACGTATCAGGGGCCCACGGGTTTGTCAACATAGTTACATTTTTTAGCTGCTTCAACGTAGTTACTATAGGAGATAAATTCACAACCAGGCCGGGGAGCTGGCAGGTATCATTTATTATCACTGCGGCAGCAAGTATCAGCTGGGTTTTGGGCTGCCCCGTCTAGGCTTTCTTTTTTAACATGCGCAGCCCACGACATGCCGGTTTGTATTATCTTGAGGGGCATCATGTATCGACCGGCCTATGGACCTCCCATCCGAGGTTTTATTTTTCCTGAAACATCGGCAGCCCAATTTATGTATTTTTTTGAAGAAAATGCAGAGGTCTGTTCTATTTTTCTATATAACAATAGGAACGCCTGGTCCAACTTATGTTTCCCTTCTAACTATATTATATATTTAAATTATTTTATATGTTATTATATATTATTGTTATTGTCATCATATATTTAACAGATACTTACATATGTAAGAAAACAATATCCCACATCTTATTAACTTATAAAAATAATTTCTTAACAATAAAATCCTGGATTTTTTTGGCAACGAAAATCCTGATTCCTCCACCTAACAACTGGGACCCACCGGAAGGGCCTCTGTATTTCGTGAAAAAATGTTCTCCCCGCTGACAGGTCGGACCCACAAGCTATATCTTCGCACGCAAGGTTGTGCCTCCTTATTACGCACACAAAAATGAATACCCCCCTGCTAGCTAGGACCCACCATAGTGGGAGGCTGACTTGTGGGCCTACTAAGTTGACGAGGACGGAGGGCTTTGTCAACTTAGTCAATATGAACGATTCTAGCTCTAGTGACCGTACGATGTCCATCCAACGGCCGTAGTGCTTCTTCAACCTCTGGTCTTCTTGCTCCAGCCGCCCAAACCAGCGTCGGTCGTGCCGCGTGCTCCTGCCTCCCGTGGCCGGCTGTGATGCCGCGGAGGCCTCACCGCCCCTACTACTCCCACCGCTGGCCAGGCCATCCCTCTACTCACCCACACCCCCTGTTATTCTGCGGCGACAGCAGCCTCACACCGTAGCCGAACCAGTGAACCATCGTACTCTTCTCCGCGTGGGCATCCACTGCCGCGTCTTCCCCGGCTCCGCGTCACCCCCTTCCTAGGCCTCGCCGTCGTCCACTCCCTGGTGCTCTCGGCGCGGCATGATCAACATGGTCAAGGAACGACTTCCATCGGAAGAGTACTGTACGTGGAGATGCTGACCGCTGGGTCTACGGCTGCAGCAAGGAAGTGCCTCCTTATTACGCGGAAAATAATGATTCCTCCACCTGACAGTAGGGACCCACCGGATGGGCCACCGTATTTCACGAAAACAACGTTTCCCCCCTGACTGCTGGGACCCACCAGCTACATCTTCGTACGCAAGGAAGTGCGTCCATATTACGGGCAAAAAAATGATTCTCCCCCCTGACTGCTGGGACCCACCAGCTACATCTTCGCACGCAAGGAAGTGCCTGACAGTCGGGACCCACCTGGTCGAAGCATACGTAGCGTTGTCATTCTGGTCACGAACGTGTACGTACATACGATGGGTCTGTCTGCAGGCTGTAGCGATGAACCCTGGCCGTGTCAGGAAGGGCGCGCACATAGCATGTACACGTACGTACAACAGCCAGGATGCAAGAAAGTAAATATGGCCACGTACGTACATACGGGTGGGGTCTCGAACGCCTACTCGCGCATATGTACAGCCAGGGCTCGTGTACATGGCTGGGTCGGAACAGAGAAATTGCGTCGTCGTCGTGTTCATGGGGAGGCAACGGAATGCGTTGTGTTCATCGGGAGGCAACGGAACGCGTGCTGTTCATCGGGAGCCAACCGGCTTGGACGGAACAGCCGATGGAAACGAGGCCTGGCGTACCGCAGAACGGAGGAAATGGTCTTGTGTTCGACCGGCCACGGTCGAAACGGGATCGTGTTCATCGGGAGGGGTCTGCTGTACCACAAAACAGAGGAAACGGACTTCTCTTGGACCTCCTATGGTCGAAACGGGGTCCTGTTGATCGGGAGGGGTGTGGCGTACGATAAAACGGAGGAAACGGACTTGTGTTGGAGTGCTACGGTCGAAACGGGGGTCCTGTTCATCGGGAGGGGTGTGGTGTACCGCAAAACGGGACTCCACGGGATACTGTTCATCTCCACCGTTGACCTCCTCCAGCCTCCACGGGCTACTGTTCATCCACTGTCGACCTCCTCCAGCCTCCACATGCGACTGTTCATCCACGGGCTCCTGTTCATCCAGCCTCCACCGTGCGCTCCTCCACCGGCTACTGTTCAATCAGCCCTCTCCACGGGGTCCTATTCAACCACCCCTCCATGGGCTACTGTTCATCCAGCCCTCCACCAGCTACTGTTCAACCAGCCCTCCACGGGGTCGTCCTGTTCATCCAGACCTCCACGGGGTCCTGTTCATCCACCCCCCCCAACTGGCTCGATCGATCGGGGTACTGTTCATCCAGCGGCAAGGGCCTCTACTACCACCGGGTCCTGTTCATCTGCCCCCCCCCATCGGGAACTGTTCATCCAACCCCCCAACAACGCTCACTGTTCATCTAGAGGCAGCAGGTTCGATCGGCTTCAGTTAGCAGTAGTAGCGAAGGCATCGCTCGATCGGGTTCAGTTAACAGCCATCGATCGATCACTCGGGTTCAGTAACACGTAGCCTGCAGTGCAATCGCTCGGGTTCAGTAGGCGAACGCCTCACTCGGGTTCAGTCAGAGCCCAACGGCTCGCACCCACGCCCGTACGTGTATGAAAGAAACGCGCATTGCTCGGCCCCCGACCACCCACCGTAACCGTGAACTCCCCGATATATTCCTCGCCCTCGCTTCTACCATGATTTTTTCCGTCATGGACGGCCCAAAGAATGTCATGCAGCTGCGTCTCCGGCCCGCCCAGGACGAAAAGCCCATTTTCTGTCATGATTTTTTGTCATAGAAGTAGGAGCCCACCACATCTATGATGATACCGGGTTTTGTCACAATTATCGTCATAGAAGTGTCATAAGTATGACAGGAAAAAAATTCGTTCGGCCCAAAATGTCACGGATGTGTCTTTTTTTGTAGTGTAAGGTGAGCCTCGTGGGGGGTCCGGATCTGAAGTCAGGCGTGGCCGCCCACTTGGCGCCGCGGGGTTCGGTGATGTAGAACCACTCTTGCTGCCACACCTTGATAGTCTCGACAAGTGCCCCTTTGGGCCAGACGGAGTTGGGGAGCTTGCTTACCAAAGCCCCTCCGCAGTCCGCATGCTGACTGTCGACCACCTTCGGCTTTAGATTGAAGACCTTGAGCCATAGGTCGAAGTGTGGGGGGATGCGGAGAAGAGCCTCACACACGACGATAAACGCCGATATGTGGAGGAAGGAATTTGGGGCTACATCATGGAAATCTAGCCCGTAGTAGAACATGAGGCCCCGGACGAAGGGGTGGAGGGGAAACCCTAGCCCTCGGAGGAAATGGGGGATGAACACGACCCTCTCACCAGGCTCCGGAGTAGGGATCACCTGATCTTTCTCAGGGAGCCTATGCGCGATATCCGTGGACAGATAGCCCGCACTCCGGAGATCCTTGATGTCCTTCTCGGTGACGGAGGAGGCCTCCCACTTGCCCTTGGAGCCGGACCCGACCATTGCTGGGGAGGGTGGCAGCGGTGGGAAAGATTGAAGTTTTGGGCGCTAGAGCTTAGAGGTGGGAAGGCAGGAGCTAGAAGAAGGCGTGGGGAAAAAAGGAGGGATCTTTATCCTCTTATAGACGGTAAAAATACCAAACGTCCCCCTCTTGAGCCATAAATCTCGCTTGTTCCCAACGAGATCGTGCGTAAGGCACGGTTTGGTTACCCAAACCACATTGATATGAATCCCGTAATGGGCGGGCACGATCTCTGCTTTGACAAGACGTGTCGATGGAGACTAAGCCTCGAAACGCGAAACGGGAGCGTGAAAATGGTTCGAAACGTTAAAGAGTCAAGTGTGACACCTCACCGAAAAAGTTGTCAGTAAAAGACATTGTACCAATTTTGACTTATTGCCTTCGTGGCTAAGGGTTGTATTGATAGTGCAGAGCCGGACAAAGTTCCTCTATGCAGGCAGGGCCGGCCCTGGGCCAGGGCAGCAGGGGCGACGGCCTGGGGGCCAGCCAGACTAGGGGCCCCGACCTAGGCCATATATATGTACGAAAGGCTTGGGTACAGTCGCCAGTCCTAAAAGACCAAACCAGAATAGACCTGAGAGGCCCATCCGTGATATGTAGATTAGAAGCCCAAAGAACACACACACATAGTGTGTACCTGTTTGCGCGGAGCCGTGGCTGTTGGTTTTTTTGTTTTTATTTAAGGGAAGTACCTTTTCCGTGGCTGTTAGTTTGATTATTTCTTCAATTCTCCAAACCCAATCTAGCAAGGAAATCTTGGCTCGCTCAGGGTCCATGGCTTCGTTTCCCTTCACACACGGAGGACCGAGCGGGCGAACGCCGTGCAACTTTGCATTGTTAATCAGGTTGATCGTAATTAAGTTGTATTGTTGTTCTCGTTTTTATAACACTTGCACTCTTGGAGGAAATAGCTGGTCTTGGTCGCATGGTCTCGATGTTTTGGATTTGGATAGCTGCAGAGTACACCAGCGTTGGAACACACATTATTGCTGCTAATTTAATCCAAAGTTGAGGTGTGCTCTTTTTGTTTTTACAAACATATTACCTAATTTTTTTATCTAATTCCATGAAAAGGAAAAAGAAAAAATGAACACACCAGTTAAGTAAAGCAATTAGATGTCAATATTATTGAAACACCACAACCTATTATTATCAGATACAACCTCGGTTTCAAATTACTTGTCTATCTCGATACATCCCTATCTAGACAAATCTAAGACAAGTAATTTGAGACAAAGGAAAATATATCATAGTTTATGGCTTTACAAGAATTTTTCCATATCAAAGTGTGGAATTCCTTTTTTTTCTCCACCGCAGCCGCTGGGCGGCTGGGCCCACTCAGGAGTCTGACCTGGGGCCCTCGAAACTCCAGGGTCGGCCCTGTATGCAGGGAGCTAACTCAAAATGCTCAGGAGAAGGAACCCGCCTTGCAAGGCCGAAGATAATCCGCGTGCCGAACACATCGTCATCGAAGACTGGTTCAGGGGCTACTGAGGGAGTCCTGGATTAGGGGGTTCTCGGGTGTCCGGTCTATTCGATATGGGCCAGACTGATGGGCCGTGAAGATAAAAACAAAAGACCATGCCCCGTGTCCCAATAGTACTCCTATATGCTTGGACGGCAAGTTTGGTGTCTGGATATGTTATTTCCTTTCTCTGTAAACCGATTCTGTACAACCCTAGGCCCCTCCAGTGTATATATAAACCGGAGGGTTTAGTCTGTAGAGGCTATCAGAACAATCATTAGCAAGACAGCTAGGGTTTAGCCATTACGATCTCGAGGTAGATCAACTCTTGTAACCCCTATACTCATCGAATACAATCAAGCAGGATGTAGAGTTTTACCTCCTTTAAGAGGGCCCGAACCTGGGTAAACATCGTGTCCCCATCGTCCCTTGTTACCATTGATCCTCAGACACACAGTTCGGGACCCCTACCAAGATCTGCCGATTTTGACACCGACACCCTCTGTGACCACTCAACCTGCACCACACCGAGCAGGGCGCTCGCGCGTGCCTGGCTGCACCAAACCTAAGCTTAACTGGCACGTGTGGGGCCCACTTGATGCCACAGCAACATTTGGTCGAGGTCCGAAGACACTGACAGGCGCGCCCATCGCGCGCAGGGCAGTGGTCGGAACAGCGCACGCGGGTGCGACCAAAATAACCCATGATGATGGCCTCGGTCGCCCCCGTGGTCAACCAGTCACGGACCCTTGAGGCAACCCGGCTGGGTGCGCGTTATCCGGGCAGATCACACGACTGAGAGAGCTCCCGGGAGCTATCCGCTCGAGCCAGACGTGGAACGGACGATGCGAAGTCAACCCTCACCCGCGGAGGTGCCCAGGAGGCAGTCAAACCATATTGTCATGCAAGTCCGACTCACATGACCAAACCAGGCCGTCATGGGGCGAGGACACCGAGAGGTGGGTCCCGCCACGCCCTCGTGCGCGAGGCAATGTGCAGGACGCTGAACGCGGGCGAGTGACGGCACTCGTCGCATGATGGTGGCCCCACACACGCCCGTTGTCCGCCCGTCATGGCCTTTCGAGGCGGGTCTCTTGGGCGTGCGTCGTCCAAGCAAATCGGATGGCGCGAAGAGCCCCTGGGTGACCCCACAACACGCCGCCCGAAAACAGATGTCATGGAGAGCCTCTTCGCCGTCGAAGGCCTGTAGGAAGTAAGTATTTCAACATCCTTTACAACAGAAATATTTTTGGTATTTTATAGGAAAGAATAAATAGTCAAATTGGTGGCTGGTGGTACGCAAATTCGAAGAGGATGGTCTCAGTAACCGTTAGTTAACGCAAAACTGAAGGTGGCCACACTTGGATGATAGAGGCGATCACAATCTTCAACGACATGATTACTATAAAAAATTCGCATGAGTTAGCTGCCATCGGTTGTTAGGAAAACACAGAGATAAGAACCGGTCATGGCCATCGTTGATCCACTGGATCATTTCTTAATGCAAACATGCATGGTTGGCTAGATCAAACATTATTGTTTTTAGGGCATATTTCCAACATGCATAACCTTCTTAAAAAAGACCAAATAGCTCATGTCACAACCCAACTCGTGAGATTCGATCAGGAACCCACGGCGCACCGGGCCCGACAAACACATCGCTGGCCACTCAATTTGTTCTCGTCACAACCCCTAGCTCGATGGCCCTCTGCGATCACTCAACATGCACCACACCGAGCAGGGCGCTCCCGCGTGCCTGGCTGCATCAAACCTAAGCTTAACTGGCACGCGCGGGGCCCACTTGATGTCACAACAACATTTGGTCGAGGTCCGAAGACACTGACAGGCGCGCCCATCGCGCGCAGGGCAGTGGTCGAAACAGCGCACGCTGGTGTGACCAAAATAACCCATGATGATGGCCTCGGTCGCCCCCACGGTCAACCAGTCACTGACCATCGAGGCAACCTGGCTGGGTGCGCGTTGTCCGGGCAGATCACACGACTGAGAGAGCTCCCGGGAGCTATTTGCTCGAGCCAGACGTGGGACGGACGATGCGAAGTCAGCCCTCGCCTGTGGAGGTGCCCAGGAGGCAGTCAAGCCGTTCGGTCATGCATGTCCAACTCACATGACCAAACCAGGCTGTCATGGGGCGAGGACACCGAGAGGTGGGTCCCGCCACGCCCTTGTGCGCGAGGCAATGCGCAGGACGCTGAACGCGGGCGAGTGACTACACTCATCGCATGATGGTGGCCCCGCGCACGCCCGTTGTCCACCCGTCATGGCCTGTCAAGGCGGGTTGCCTGGGCACGCGTCGTCCAAGCAAATCGGATGGCGTGAAGAGCCCCCGAGTGAGCCTGCAGCACGCCGCCCGAAAACGGATGTCGTGGAGAGCCTCTTCGCCCTCGAAGGCCTGAGGAAGCGAGTATTTCAACATCCTTTACAACAGAAATATTTTTGGTATTTTATAGGGAAAAATAAATAGTCAAATTGGTAGCTGGTGGTACGCAAATTCGGAGAGGATGGTCTCAGTAACCGTTATTTAACGCAAAACTGAAGGTGGCCACACTCGGATGATAGAGGCGATCACAATCTTCAACGACATGATTACTATAAAAAACTAGATGACACCCTGCGAGTTGCTGCGGGAACATGCGGGAATTTGTTGCGGTGTGTTATTTTGGTGAGATGTGGTTGTCTTGAATTTGAATATGAGACTAAAGATTCGCGTGTGGCTGCCGGAATCGATTGCTATATATTTCAGTGATTTGATTGTATGAAGATTCTATCGTTGAATTAATAATATATGAACTAAAGCTAAAAATAAATAGTATATATTGTATATAATTATTGTGTATTCATAAAATATTTTAAATATAAGTGGCCTAACGTAATGGAAAAAAATTTCATGCATGTTGAGTGGACCTTTGATGAGGTGACATGCGTAGTTAGGTGAAAGGTGTGCATGAGATCAACTAATAATGAAAAACATTTTCTCGTGCATGTAGTGGTGGGTTTTTGATGAGGTGACATGTGTGCATGTTGAGATAAATAGGATAGTGGGGATCAATTTCTTATGTATATAGGATTTCCATGAGTTAGTTGCCATCGGTTGTTAGGAAAACAGAGATAAAGAACCGGTCATTGCCATCGTTGATCCACTGTATCATTTCTGAATGCAAACATGCATGGTTGGCTAGATCAAATATTATTGATTTTAGGGCATATTTCCAACAAGCATAACCTTCTTAAAAAAAGACCAAATAGCTCACGTCACAACCTGACTCGTGAGATTCGATCAGGAACCCACGGCGCGCCCGACAAACACATCGTTGGCCACTCAAGTTGTTCTCGTCACAACCCCTATCTCGATGGCCCTCTGCGATCACTCAACATGCACCACCCCGAGCAGGGCGCTTGTGCGTGCCTGGCAGCATGAAACCTAAGCTTAACTGGGACGCGCGGGGCCCACTTGACGCCACAACCACATTTGGTCGAGGTTAGATGACACTGACAGGCGCGCCCATCGCGCGCAGGGCAGTTGTCGAAATAGCGCATGCGGGTGCGACCAAAATAACCCATGATGATGGCCTCGGTCGCCCCCACGGTCAACCAGTCACGGACCATCGAGGCAACCCGGCTGGGTGCGCGTTGTCCGGGTGGATCACACGACTAAGAGAGCTCCCGAGAGCTATCTGCTCGAGCCAGACGTGGAATGGACGATGCGAAGTCAACCCTCACCTGCGGAGGTGCCCAGGAGGCAGTCAAGCCGTTCGGTCACGCAAGTCCGACTCACATGACCAAACCAGGCCGTCATGGGGCGAGGACACCGAGAGGTGGGTCCTGTCACGCCCTCGTGCGCGAGGCAATGCGGAGGACACTGAACGCGGGCGAGTGACTGCACTCGCCGCATGATGGTGGCCCTGCGCACGCCCGTTGTCTGCCCGTCATGGCCTGTCGAGGCGGGTCACCTGGGCGGGCGTCGTCCAAGCAAATCGGATGGCGCGAAGAGCCCCTGAGTGACCCCGCAGCACACCGCCCGAAAACGGATGTCGTGGAGAGCCTCTTCGCCCTCGAAGGCCTGCAGGAAGCGAGTATTTCAACATCCTTTTGCAACAGAAATATTTTCGGTATTTTATAGGGAAAAATAAATAGTCAAATTGGTAGCTGGTGGTACGCAAATTCGGAGAGGATGGTCTCAGTAACCGTTAGTTAACACAAAACTGAAGGTGGCCACACTCGGATGATAGAGGCGATCACAATCTCCAACGACATGATTACTATAAAAAAATCCCATGAGTTAGTTGCCATCGGTTGTTAGGAAAACACAGAGATAAAGAACCGGTCATGGCCATCGTTGATCCACTGGGTCATCTCTGAATGCAAACATGCATGGTTGGCTAAGATCATGCGCATCATTCTCTCATCTTTCAGACGCTGATCATACAAGCCTCACCACCGCACCTTACCTGTCATGCACGCCATGCGACCCAGGCGTATTCGATCATTCGTTCTCGTGCCAGCCAGGAGAATGTCCTCAGGTTGCTCCGTCTGCGACTTTGCGCTGCCGTTTTTATAATCGGGACTGAATAATCTGATCCTGCAGCATGTGGTTACGCGACCGACCACTTTATCGTCAAGACAAAGGGTAATGCAAAGCGTGTAATAAACCATATCGTGCAGTATGATTGAAGGTAGTAGTTTTCTCTGTGTTTGGAGATGAACTGTACGTGCATGTGTCCAATGCAAATGAGTAGTACAGTTCACAAGACACGGTGTGCAGTGAGACGTTATTGCTTGAGGGTTCTGCATATGCCCATCACGCTCCTACTTTCCCTTTCCCAGCGGATGTAGTTAGTTAGCAGCTCTGCTATTGCAACAATGGACACCTTCTTTTATGGATTCGCTACGCAATAAGAATACAATACTGTAATCATGCATGAACTTTCGAATTCTTGGTAGTTGGGGTGACCCCACAGCCACATGCATGTGTACGTGCATACGATCTGTATCTGTCGTTGGATCAAATTCGATGGCCGGAATGTGAGTATCAAGCAAAGGCTGATACTCTGCGTGCTTTTGCCTTTGTAGCTGTTTAAGGTAATTTGAATCTAAAACAGCACGCTAAGCGTTATTTGGTTCAAGTAAATCGAACGGGGATTTCAAAGAGTTTGGCTTATGGGATTAGAAACAAATTTTCTAGGGTCTATTTGCATGCAGTTCAAACATACATGTCTATCTGCATGCAGTTCAAAACTACAGTATATTTCATTGACTCCAAACTCGTGGAGATTTTGTTTATTTCGTGGTGTTGCATGGCAGCAATGGTGGTGAACTGGTGATGCATGCCGGCAGTGCAGATGCCATGGACCGCTTTGGAAAACCTATCATCTTTATTTTTGAAACACCTATAGATCAGTTACAGGCTAGGTGGCGTGCTTACAAATAACATACGTGGTGTCACGCAGTTTCTTCTGTACAAGGTCCAAGCAACCCATGTTGCTTACCCCAGGGACTATTGGTTGGAACAAAGGGACAAACACAAAGACGATGGCGGAGTATAAATAAAACACAAGGGCAGTGGAGCTAAAGATCGAATCGGCCGTTACTTGGTCGTTAGGATTGGGCCCATGTGTACACACCATGCCCCGAATCCTGCGCCTTCTAGACGAGGGTTGTCGGCTGGTCTTCCATTCAGCATGTGCACCCCACGTAGGCTCCTTGGTTCTCTGTAAATTTTACTCAAAGCATAAAACGGAAAGCGGATTTGTAGCAGCCCCGCGGCATGCATTTTGTGGACCGTAAGATTGAGTTGTGATTCAGAAAGTAAGTTGGTCCCATGTATGGCTTAGAAATAAATTTGGTGGTGTCAGCTCTACAACACTGGGTTCAACTTTTACAAATGGGACTGACCACCAGCCAGTCGCTTGAATCTGTGATTTGGGTCAGTCATTTTCTTTCTTCTGCATGCATCGTCAGGTCTGGTGTGTGGTGTGTGGTGTGCGAGCGCGCGTAGGTAATCTCTGACAAGTAGGTCTCATATGAAAAGATTTTTTTTAACAAAGTAGAGACATAGACGCTCACACATGCACTCATCCTATAAACGCACGCGCACACGCCCTATGTCTATGAGCATAAATATAGCGAATTTGACTTTGCACACAACAAAGTTGTCTCCATATTTTCTGGTGATCATCTCCATATCGATTATGGCAATTATGCCAGAGTTGCTCTTAATACGAGTGTATGTTAAAGTATTCCTTTTGTCTATATTTCATGTAATAGGAAACTAGCCCAATATCCCACCGAATATTATTGTATGATTCGGTTGAGGATTTGCTTTGATTCACCTTGACTAGCAAGGCATGTAATCCTATATATTGTGAATACAAGGACCGCCCCAAGTGTGGCGTGAATCACACAAATCCTACTTTGTTTCTTGGTATCAGATACGCACGATCCTCCCTGATCGCCCCGCTCGCTCCCTGCCTCCTCGCAGCACCGTCCAGCCATGTTCAACACCGGCTCCTCCCCGCCAGTCGTGGTGCACCGGCCGCCATCCCCGTCCAACACCCACACCATGGTCACTCGTGCTAAGCGTGGCCTCTTCCAGCCCGTCGACCGTCTTAATCTCTCCGCTACTCACTCCACTCCCTCTCCTATTCCCAAAACATACCGGGGTGCACTCCATGACCCACACTGGCATCGTGCTATGACCGAGGAATTTGATGCTCTTGTCACTAACGGGACGTGGTCTCTTGTTCCCCGTCCTCTTCGTGCTCATGTTGTTTCAGGAAAGCGGATATTCAAACACAAGTTCCACTCGGATGGCAGCCTTGCACGGTATAAGGCTCGATGGGTGGTACACGGCTATTCTCAACAACAAGGCATTGATTTTGATGAGACATTCAGCCCCGTTGTCAAGCCTGCCACGATTCGCATCGTCCTCAGCCTTGCGGTCTCTCAGTCGTGGCTGATCCACCAGCTCGACGTCAAGATGCCTTCCTCCATGGCAATCTTGACGAGGAGGTCTACTGCCAGCAGCCTCCCGGTTTTGTCGACGCTCGTTGTCCGGACTACGTGTGTCGCCTACACAAGTCTCTCTACGGTCTTAAGCAGGCTCCACGCGCTTGGTACCAGCGGTTCGCTCTATTTGCCTATCGACTTGGCTTCGTTGCCTCCAAGTCGGATGTGTCCCTCTTCATCTACAAGCGTGGTACAGACCTTGCTTATCTACTCTTGTATGTGGACGACATTGTCCTCACTGCCTCGACGGATCTACTCTTACATCACCTCACACAGCAGCTCCACTCCGAGTTCGCCATGACGGACCTTGGTGCCTTGACATTCTTCCTTGGCATCTCCGTCACTCGGACATCCTTGGGCATGGTTCTCTCTCAGCGACAGTATGCCTTGGAGCTCCTTCACCGCACTGGCATGGTTGATTGTCACCCCTCTGGCACTCCGATCGACACTAAGTGCAAGCTTTCAGCTCAGGATGGTCCTCTTCTCTTCGATCCCACCGAGTATCGGAGCTACGCTGGTGCCTTACAGTATTTGACACTCACGCGACCAGATATCGCGCATGCAGTTCAGCAGGCCTGTTTATACATGCATGCGCCCAGAGAGCCTCATATGCAGTTGGTTAAGCGCATTCTCCGGTACATAAAGGGGACCCTGGACCTCAGCTTGCACCTCTTGAGCTCCTCCTCTACAGCACTTACTGCATACTCTGACGCAGATTGGGCCGGGTGCCCCGACACGCGCCGATCTACGTCTGGCTACTGCGTCTATCTTGGTAACAACCTTGTCTCTTGGTCGTCCAAACGTCAGACTACTGTGTCTCGCTCTAGTGCCGAGGCGGAGTATCGCGCGGTTGCTCATGTTGTTGCTGAGTGTTATTGGATTCGTCAGCTTCTTGGGGAGCTTCATCACCCTCTGACGTCTGCCACTGTTGTCTTCTGTGACAACGTTAGTACTGTCTACATGGCTTCTAATCCGGTCCAGCATCGTCGTACTAAACACATTGAGATTGATATCCACTTCGTCCGGGAGAAGGTGTCGCTTGGTGAGGTCCGGGTTTTCCATGTGCCATCCTCGCATCAGTATGCTGACATCATGACAAAAGGATTGCCCTCACAACTCTTCTCTGAGTTTCGTTCCAGCTTATGCTTGCTTCCGTACGACGCACAAGCTGAGGGGGGATGTTAAAGTGTTCCTTTTGTCTGTATTTCATGTAATAGGAAACTAGCCCAATATCCCACCGAATATTATTGTATGATTCGGTTGAGGATTTGCTTTGATTCACCTTGATTAGCAAGGCATGTAATCCTATATATTGTGAATACAAGGACCGCCTCAAGTGTGGCGTGAATCACACAAATCCTACTTTGTTTCTGTGTACAACACTGAAAGCAAAAAATCAAGCCTAACATGGAGGGCAGCAGAAGGGACCGGCTAACACGCAGTCGCCTGGATTTCTAATTTGGTTCGGTCATTTTATTAACAAAGTTAGCACAGCTGCACAGTGCGAAAACAATGAAGGAATGACACGTACGTGTAGGTGCAGCTCATCGGATGCGTACATGGCCATTATTTCGTTCACGTACCCGGCCTGTACGTGGTACATATGTGTGAGTCTATGGGCTAATGCTTCTTCACATCAATGGAGCTATCAGATGACAATTTGAACAAAAAGAAAAAAACAAAGGTAAAAAATTATTTGTAAGGGAACATGAATCATGGGAGTGGATTAACCCTAAAATAAACAAACATAAATTTAAAAGGAAAATAATATTATGCAACAATATATAACATAACAGAACATAAAAATTCTATTTCCGCTAACATTTTCATCCCCACATACTAATATACTAAAATAAAAATAAAAATAAAATAAAAAATAAAGTTTCTAAGGAAGAATGAATTGGTGGCATTGGTATTACTCTAAAAGAAGAAAGGAAAAAATAGAGATGAAAATTTTGCATAGAATTTAGACATAACATGCACTTTTTTTATAAATATGCAAGAATAGGCATATAAGAGTAAAATTTTTGCAAGAATTTCTTTCTCTGACAAGGAATGAGTTAGTTACATTAGTATTACCCTCAAAGAAGAAATAAAATGAAATACAAACTAAATCAAAATCAAAATAATGAAGTTTATAAAAAAGAATGATAGTTACTTTGGTTACCCTTTAAGAAAAAGAAAAGGAAATAAAAACTGAAAAAGAATAAATTTTCTAAGAAAAAATAAATTAGTGGCATTGGTATTACCCTGTAAGAAGGAAGAACATGAAAAGTAGTAAAAATAATAATTACAAATTTCACACACAATTTACAGATAAATTGTGCCTTTTATAATATAGAAGAATAACCATACAATAATGGAATTTGCAAAAAAGGATGTTTTCTAACAAGGAATGAATTAGTGACATTAATATTACTCTAGGTGCTTCGTGCATCGGGCACCACTCTCAATGACCCTTCCATAGGACGTAGGTCATGCTCCCACGAGGCAGCTGAACTTATTTAAAAAATATCATCGTGCCACTGGGTCGAGTGTACGACGACCCTCAACATAAGGCTGTCATGTACGCCCTCGTTAATTTCTAACCACACTACTAAGGAGGCCCCCCTAGTCGAGAGCTGATTCTTGTATGTCAACAATTATCCATTCATGATCGGCAAAAATAAAACACATGGCATTCCACCACTAGCATGGTAGAACTAAACTTCCACTGTGTCCTATATCCTCAAATGGGCCTTTGAGTTTTTTCAGAAATTATAGTTTATATGGGCCTAAAGCCCATCTATAATTCAATACTCCCCAATTGTGATAGAGTCTGATTACCTTGTTGCAACGAACATGGTTAATGCATCAGCTATCGGCATATCCTTTTTTTCGAAAAATGATCAAATCTATTATAAAGGTTCACCAGAAGAACTAAACACCTCACATATAATGAAACTTACATTGAGGTCCATGGACCACCGAACAACCATTGCCGCCGCCAGAAAGAGCTGCCGACACGTCACTGTCTCTGCTCCAATATCGGAGCCGCCTTGACCTTGTCGATGACAGTCGGGAAGTCTTCGTGTGTGTGCCCCAAAGGACCGGTGCCCCGGAACCACAATCGCCACCGTTGAATGCTTGAATAGATCTGAAGAACCTAACATCAAATATCGCCGTTACATACGCACGACGAGAAACCCTAACCTCGCCGCCCCGAGGAGCTGGCAGAAATCTATGCTGGAGCTCCGTTTAATCAGTCCCAACGAACGAATTTAAGGAGGATCGGAGCCCGGAAGATTGACTTGAAGAAGAAGCGCCGCCATCCATCCGAACGCAACCCCTGCGAGGATTCGAGGCACCAGAAATCCTCTCCCCTCAACCAACCACCGGGAGCGGCAGGCGGAGAGGAGACGAATCCACAGACTCGCCGATGGAGATCAAGGGGAGGAAGGCTTTCCCTAGTCGCCTGGCAAGAGGGGAAAGAAAAGTTGTTCCTTTGAGTTTTTTTAGCTATGACTAAATCCATGCTATGCCTGTTCAGGAAATCAAGGGTCTTTCTCTAGATGATAGGGAGGTTTTGTTTACTCATGTTAGGCACGAATAAAACTGTGTGAGTCATTTTCTATTTTGGTAGGATGGAAAGCACTGCGATGTGTCCTAGATCAGGCCGAGGCGATGTGCCTAAGGGCATCTCTAACACATACTCCTAAAACAGACACAATACGACGTGTCCGTGGAAAGTGACACGGAGCCTGTCATCCAATTCTATACATCAAACACCGGAGACATGTCAAAAGGAATTTGAACAAACTTGATACATTTCATGCAAACTGGATGATGTTTATTTAAACCAGACCAAATTCGTTATATATTCGACATATTTCAACTAAATAATAGCGGACGACACTTTTTTAACCTAGTCTAAATGTTCAACGGCAGCGGCCCAAATCCTGTCTTCCCTATGTCCGGCAAGCTCACTGGCTGTGAGGCCTTTGGAGTGAACTTCGGGAGGGGAAGAATAAAACGTGGGGTACGTCCCACATGTGACACCATGCGTATCCATGTACGATGTCCTACTCTTCCTCACCGGAGTCGCCTTGTCCATGGCGGTGGGTGTGGAAGGGCCGACCTCGTGCTCGTTGCGGCGGCGTGCGAACCGCGGGGGCGGCGCGGCCGTCGAGGAGCTGGCCACATCTACGCTCGCATGCGCCTCCTCTTCGTCTTCCTTCACGTCAACCTTTGCAAAAATGGCTTCCTTCTCCGCCCGCAGGCCGCGCAATCGCCATCGCTTCCCGCGGGTGTCTTGTGCGCTGCGCACATACTGCTACAGTGCCCTTTCCTCATCCAGGAAAACCCTAATCCTCCGTTTCCATGGCCGCCACAACATCGTCCTTCATCTTCCCGCCGGTGATTTGTCCGTCCACGAGCTAATGCTCGTCAAGGAGCCGGAGGTTGTAGCTCTGGTCTTCCTACGCCTACCGGAACGTTGACACAGGTGGCGACAACTACTCTTCCGCCATGACGGCATTGTGCCTGCATGGTTACACCGGCTCGTTGTCGGACGCCTCTTCCATCATCTTAGCGCTGACCTCCGGCAGGCTCGCCAACAAACTAGCCTCAGTCAGTCACGCACGATGGCCTGCCAGTCGGCTGCAATGCCGACCGACTCCTATTTCTACTCCGTCGAGAGGTTCTCCCACAATACTCTAGAGCTCGCGGTCATGGTTGGTATGGTGCGTTGCGGGTCATATCGGGCAAGAAGGTTGTGTTTAAATAGTGGGTGCCGACTAGGCCAAGCGGTAGGAGCTAGAGTGGGTTTATCGCCCGTTGCATCTGTTTAATGCCGGCAGGCGGACGAACGGGAGCAAATTCAAAGGCGGTACACGACCATCAAGCCCCGTTCGGTCACGCATCTTCGACATTGGAACAGACGCGGAAACTGGTCAGTGCGTCGCTTCAGTGCCGACTTAGACCGGAGGTCGCATCCGTTCTGAGCCAGCACGAATGAGGCGCCGACGCTCTGGAGCGGCGCTAACCGGCATGAATGTGTGGCAACCGCTTCACACGGGAGAGGCGCATGACGGACTTTTGGGTGGATCCGGGGTGTCGGGAGCGTACGTGGTAGTAATCCGGATGCACGCAAAGCCTCCCACGATTTGCAGCCAGTTTGCAAGATTCCACACATTCGAACTGATCCATGGACCGATGGCTTCTGTGTTGAATGTCAAAGTGCATCCGGACAACTACGATTGGATGGTATGCGGCCTATGTATGCAAGGACCACGTCAGCGGAGTGTCACGCAGCGCCAGGACAAGCTAAGCGTAGTTATCAGCATGATGCACATTGGCATTGTTTAGCGTGGCCCGGCAGGTTTTCCGTAATTAGAGCCTCTCCAACAGGCGCCGAACGCATCGCGCGCAAAAAACTGCTTTGCCGCGCGCCCATCGTCTGGTTTGGCGCGGCGCGTAGCGCTGGCTCCAGCAGCCGCGCTAAAATGCAGCGCGTGGCTCCAGCGTCGCGCAAAAAATGCAGCGCGCGTGACTCACCGGGGCATTGCATATATGGCATTTTGAACACAAAATAAAGTTGAAACATTCAAAATGCAATGAACATGACATATAAAATTTCACACAAACAAGTTGATGAAGAAAAGTTCATGCCCACAAGTTCAAAATCATGCCCACAAGTTCATCCAACCAAGTTCAAAATGCAAATCAAGTTCAATACACAAATGAAAGACACATCATTCCTCGTCCTCGTCTTCGTCCTCGTCCTCATCTTCGGAAGACGATTCTTCCGCCTCCGAAGATGAATCTTCCTCCATCTCCTCATCACGCACCGCATCACGTGAAGCTCCGATGGTGTTGGCAAGATCTTCAACGGTATCTTCATGGGAATGTGTGCGAGGAGGCACATCGAAAGACATTCCGCCCATGGCGGCCGGAGGTGCACCCATGCCTCCCATGAGAGAAGCAAAACTCATGCCTCCCATGGTGGCCATAGCGTCGGGGGGTGCTCCAAAGCCAGCAATGCCTCCCATTGCACCGCCCACGGTAGCTCCGAAGCCACCCATGCCACCTATGGCGCCGAGGCCACCGCCACCCATGGCGCCGAGGTCATCCGCGACGGCATGAAGAGGCCGCGCGCGAGGCCGATGGTCGGAGGAGCTCCGGCGGAGGCGAGGCCAACGCCACCCGGGCTAGGGTTTGCGGCGGCGGCGGCGGCGGTGGAGGGGTCGCGGCTATAGGATGGGGTGAGCGGGGTGCCGGCGCGTGCGTCCATGGGTGCAGTTCGCCGGCGCCGGCGCGCGCGGGGCGTAGAAGGCGGAGAAGAGAGAGTGCAGCGCGAGCGCTCGAGTGTGCCGCGCGCGGAAGCGGGCGCCCCAATTACACCGCGCGAGATAGCGAATCGGACCGCGCGCCCAACTTCTTATACCGCGCGCGCGGTTATTGCGCGTCCGCTGGAGCCACCCGCCGGGTTGCGCGCGCGCTAAACTGGCTAAATTTGCGGTGCGGCGCTTGTTTGTTGGATGCTCTTAAGCCGTGATTCAAGGAATCAGGGCACTCCAAATCTCGGCACTGTCGCCGGGTCGTCAACCACGTGGAGGCCAAGCCCCCACCGACAGCATCGGATCTCCGACCTAAACTCAGGCCGAAACTTCTCCCCGACCTTCGTGGTTTCACGCCTTGCCGCCGCACCACCGAGCGGCCATGCTTTCGTACTTGTTTCGTTTTTCACGCGGCGTCGCCCAAGCCGGAGCCTTCTTCGCCGCGGACAAAGGGACCTCCGTCCTGCTGACTTCCTGCAGCTGGGTGCTGGCGCCCACGCTCGCCACGATGCTTCCCTCATTTCGATCGATAATATAAAGAACGGGAGATCCAGACGAAACTGCACAGTACGCCGTACGTATTCTGCATTTTTAGCACGGTTTTGTTTCATGGAATTTGGTATTATTGGGTATTGACCCTGCGCTGCCAGTGTGCGAGCTGACATGACTCACGCATTCTGATTCGTGGCCGGTGCTTTGGTTGTTGAAGCATAATCATGGAGCCTGGAATTGTGGTGGATAGTACGATAGGAGTTGAGGTATCTAGGAATCGATTCCAGAGAGGCGCGCGTGAGATATATATATCGTTCAAACTTATATTCCCCTAAGCAAAATCTTATTCCAATATGCTACTGTATGTCATCTTTTGGCGTAGGAAATGAAGGGTTTCGTGACCAACAAATAAAGTACAGTACGTAATTTGCTTGCTAGACATATCAACCTCGCGGCGTTTTTTCTTGTAGTACGCTTCTCTTTCTTTTGTGTTAGCGTATCAGCGTTTGCTAGCGTCATACTACTAAGTACTAACTGAATCTGATCCAACGAACATGTACAGAGGGTATGCACGTACGCATGCATGTGGCTGTGGGGTTGCCTCAACTACCAAAAATTCGAATTTCGAAAAGTATGAATGATGGGATCTCTTGGATGACCAGAGTAACGATTCTTCTTCTTAATCATGTCCATACCGGTTGTTGCCATGCACTCCCATCCACAAATGTAAAAGGGAAATTTGCATGTGCATATGCAGGATTCAGAACAAACAATCGGTTTCCCGGCATATCTTCTTCTCTGGACTGTACTTCCCCTGCTAGTACATTACAAGTCAAATGCATGCAGGTTCATCGAGAAAGTTGTGCTCAATTATAGCACGATGATCATATACGCTCTAGTTTCCCTTTGCTAAGATAAAGATGTCGGTTACATTGGTCGGTCACATGGTACAGGAGTCAAATTATTCAGCCCCGATTATACAAAACTGCGGGAGCACCGCAAAGTCGCAAACACAGCAAGCTGAAGACCTTCTCCCGGCTGGCACAAGAACGAATTGCATTATCAATGCGTTTGGGCCGTTCCTCTCGTGCATGACAGGTAAAGTGTGGTGGTAAGGCCTGCATGATGATGATGGTGCATGATCCAACCAAAGATGGCCATGATGTGCAATGTGCACATGATGATATGAGAAAGGAGTGGCCGGTTCTTAATCCCCGTGTTATCGTAACGACCGATGACAACTACCTGGCCTGATTTTGTTTATCTTTTCGGATCATGCATGGCGTTGGAGGATATGATGTGATCGCCTCCGTAATCCAAGGGTTGTCCTCCGTCGTTTTTGCGTTGATTAGCGGCAATCTTGCAATCATCCTCCCCTAATACGTCACTCAAATCGCGTGTGGGATGTGACCTACTGCCTACTGCTATTATGTTTTTCCCTTTATGCTTACTGCTTTTGGAAAGTGAAACGAGCTATGTATTTTACCTTCTTAGGACCCAATTCATTTATGTTACTGCATTTTAGATATGCATGACAAAGATCTTTGGCTAGCGTCCAGGAACCCTAGCCGCCACCAAGAGAACAAACCCTTCTGGCGCCGTCTTCCACCGGCGACCTTTTGGTAGTCGGTGGTGTGGGGGTCGCCGGATCCCGCGCATGCGTATCGTTTTAGCTTTAGGTTATAGGGCCCTAGTAGCTTAGGTTTTTGGATCGTTCGACGTCTTGACTTTGGCGGCCACGACGGTGATGCTGAATAAAGAAGCTTCGGATTCTTCTCCGACAAGGCGATCGTCTCTATGGCCGGTGATGGATTTGGGAATCAGTCTATTCAAGCGGGGATGTCGTGGCGGCGACGGCATCCTTGTGGTGGACATGTGTCCTCGGGCTCCGCCATTGTCACGGGCGTCTGCTCCAACGTTTGGCATGTAGCTTGGGAGATAGTCCAGGAGCAGATGCAGATTGTGGTCTGCATCGACGATATCTGAAAGACGGAACGTGTGCTGGGTTCGTGGTTGATGGATGACAGTTATGGTTTCCTCCTTTGGCGCCTTAGTCGTCGCGGGTTGTCAGATCCGGAGTTCAATGGCGTGTCCGGGGTGTTGCCCCAGTCTGATTCTTTCAACGGCAATGGCTTCACTTTTGGTGAGCCACGTTGGAGGTCCGAAAAGTTGCATATAAGTGATGGAGCCGCGCCAAACTCCAGTGAGGAGGTGATCCGTCATTTTTTTTCCTCCTTCGGTGGCTGCGGTGATGGTACCAGAGGCATGTGACGGGCGTTGGTGTCAAGCTCAGAGACTCTATTGTCTCTTCAATTTTGTCATATCGGTATTTACATGACTTGTACTTTGATTTTCATAATATAAATGAGACACGTATTACCATGCAAAAAAAGATATGCATGACAAAGTATTTGGCTAATCACTAGTTAAAGAAACATTTGGCTAATCAGCTTTTTTTAGGGAAGGCCATCATGGCTAGCTTTATTAAAAATTAAACAGGGATTACATCGTCCACAAGGTTTGGAACTAGGCAGCCCGGAGGCTCCCCCATCCAACAACTAGAAATCTTATTACAAAAACCATGATTAGCTAGCACATGCGCCGCTTGATTAGAAGAACGATAACAATGTTTAAATTTGACCTTCCCGATTGACGAAGACATGTCCACACATTCCGCAAAGATCGCCGCCGCAGCATCCCACCATCTTGTCTGTCCAGTACAATAATCAATTACCGTCAAGGAGTCAGACTCAGCTTCCACTCGAGGGAACCCCAGAGAATTTGCAAAGATTAGTCCATCACGCATAGCCATAGCCTCCGTTGTCACCACATCTGCTGCGTAAGGTATAAACCGACATTGTGCCGCCAAAAAATTACCATTACTGTCTCTAAGAACAGCTGCAATGGCTCCTGCACCCTCATCCATATGGAAAGAGGCATCCACGTTTAGCTTCACAAACTTGGGTTCCGGCTTGCTCCATTTATGTTCATGTACAACGCGAATTTTTAAGTTGGCTTGATGAAAATTATTTGCAATTGCCAGGACCGAAATAGGCCATCTCGAGGGAGGTGGCGGTGATCCGTCATGGGTGAGCTCACGGCGCACCCACCATAAGTACCAAGCCCCAACCGCTATCACCTGCTTTACATCCAAATTAGGCTTTATAGGGATCGGTCTGGAGTCTGCTAGGATCAGGTGTTCGAGTATGATTGAACCAGAGCGATCAATTAACTTCGCTTCTTCAACAATATCCAGTATACCAAGTCGAAGCCACAATTCCTTTGCATGTGTACAGTCAAAAAGCAGATGGCGTACATCTTCTGCGTCCTGGTGACAAATCGGACATGAGCCATTGGTACCCACATGTCTATTAGTGAGTATGGTTCTTAGGGGGATAATTCCATGAAGTGCACGCCAGCAAAAAATCTGAATCTTACGTGGAACCTGCAGTTTCCACAGTGTAGGCCATACTTCCGGTAAGTTTGATCCAGCTGGGCGTGCCAATACATTTGCATGCGCCTGAAAAGATTGAATCCATTGTAAGCGGTACGCCGAACGAACTGAAAAAATACCCCTTCGATCTGGGTTCCAGGCAATAAAGTCATCAAATGCATTATGATTAATTGGGATTTGCATGATCCTTCTGGCGTCGACAGGATTAAAAATAGAACGGATCAGGGGCTCGTCCCATGCTCCCGTATGAGGGTCAATGAGATCACTTACGACCGAGAGAATAGTTTGACCTCGGTTTGAGATAACCTTCCTATCCGGGCTGGTTGGCACCCAAGGATCACTCCATATATTCACATTCTGTCCAGTTCCGATGCGCCACATATATCTCAACTTAAAAGTTTCTAACCCCTTCATAATACTTTGCCATGTAAATGATGCTCCGCTTTTCAGTGTTGCTTGGAGTAAATTTACATTTGGATAATATTTTGCTTTCAAAACTCGAGCACAAAGAGAATCTGGGTTGGTGATAAGTCGCCAACATTGTTTCGAGAGCATTGCCAAATTGAAAGAGTGGAGGTCCCTAAAGCCCATCCCACCTTCATTTTTTGGATAGCAAAGTTTTCACCAAGTGTACCAATGCATCCTTTTGTGTTCCTCATCATCCCCCCACCAAAACTGAGCAATCAAATCAGTGATCTCTTTGCAAATCCCTTTAGGTATATTAAAGACTGACATGGCAAAAACTGGGATTGCTTGAGCTACAGATTTAATAAGAATTTCCTTGCCACCAGTGGACAATTGTTTCTCCATCCATCCTCGCAGCCTTTCTTTAATTATTTCACAAAAGTGCCTAAAACAGTCACTTCTATCTGCTCCCACCATCGCCGGAAGCCCGAGATACTTGTCAGATAAAGCTTCAGTATACGACAGGAGTGTTTGGACTGAAAAAGACACTAGATTTCGACAAACTCACCAATTGTCCCGAACTCTGACAGTAGGTCTCTAGAACATGCTGTAAGGAAGCTGCGTTTAAAGTATTTGCTTTCATTAGAATCAAAGAATCATCAGCGAATAACAGGTGTGATACTGATGGTGCATTTCTGCACACTTTGATTCCTTCTATGCCACCAGCTTCTTCTTCATACTGCAATAGACTAGAAAGATCTTCCGCACATAAGAGGAACAAGTAAGGGGAGATGGGGTCCCCCTGTCTAATACCCCTTGTAGGAGTAAAAGAATCCGTCTCTTGAGAATTAAACCTCACTTTATACCTGACAGAGCTTACACAAGCCATCATCATCTCAATCCAATGTTCATGAAATCCCAAAGCAGCCATCATATCATGTAAAAAGGACCATTCCACCCTGTCATAAGCTTTGTGCATGTCCAATTTTACCGCACACAGACCAGTATGTCCAGCCCTCTTATTCTTGATTTTATGAACACATTCATATGCTATCAGAATATTGTCAGTAATCATCCTTCCTGGTACGAAAGCACTTTGTGTAGGCGAGATAATCTGAGGGAGGATATTTTTCAGACGTGACGCCAACATCTTGGAGATAATTTTATAAAGAACATTACAGAGGCTTATGGGTCGAAATTGAGTTACCAGTTCTGGCGTATCAATCTTCAGGATCATAACAATTGTTGTATCATTCCACTCAGCCGGAATCTTCCTAGAATTGATAGCAAGAAGGACCTCCTGTGTTATGTCATCCCCCAAAATATGCCAGTATTTCTTAAAGAATATGGCATGAAGACCATCCGGGCCAGGAGCCTTTAGGTCTCCAATACTAAACACAGCCTTTTTCACATCATCCGCAGTATAAGGCGCCAACAGGAAGTTATTCATTTGTGTAGTGACCTTGCTTTGCACTTTTTGTAAGACACTAGGATCCGTGTGTTGTACTTCAGAAGTAAATAGATGAGTAAAATAGTCATGAATATGTGAGTTTAACTCCGGTATACCTTCCAACCAGTTACCTCCCGCATCTTTAAGTTTTTTGACAAAATTCCTCTTCCTTCTAGCAGATGCAAAGGCTTGGAAAAAACCAGTATTGCGATCGCCACTCATGAGCCACGTAGCCCTGGAATATTGCATAGCCTGGATTTCTTCTAATTCTAATAGATACTCAATCAGCTCCGCCAGTTCTTTCTTCTTAGCATCGGCTTCATCATTCATTGGGCCAGCCATCACATTCTCCAGGTCCCTTTGAGCTTTACGTAACCTTTTCTTTGGTTTCTTCATGACGCGCTGGTCCCAATCATGAAACTCTGCATGCATTTTATTTAGCTTTCCGTATATGCTAGTCAAGCCTGGATCTGCTTCAACTCTTGACCAAGCCTCCAGAACTGTACCATTAAAGCTTTTTTCACGTAACCATCTCGCCTCAAATCTCCTCGCATGTACATCATTCACTACAGGTACAGGTACAGTCCGAGTGATTATATTCCATATTTTGCAGAGCTGCATGGGGGAAAAGTACCGACCAAGTGTCGTTTACCAGCCCCCTGTCAAGCCTCTCCTTGATTCTCCCTCGATGCCAAGTGAACTTGTCACCTATAAACCCAAGGTCGTGCAGCTCACAGTCCTCGATAACCTGCTGGAAAGCCTGCATATACTGTATCGGGCGTGGGTTACCTCCATCCTTCTCGTGTAGGTACTGAATTTCATTCAGATCACCCAACAGAATCCATGGAAGTTTATGATTTTGGTGGAGTTGCCTCATGCGGCTCCACGTCATGTGTTTATTTTCCCACCGAAACTCCCCATACATCCCTGTCAAACGCCACACCACATTATTTGCTTCTTCAATCTTAACATCAATGAACATAGGGTCTAGCTCAAGCCTGGTCACCCTAGTGTTATTATTCCAAAACAGCAATAACCTTCCCTTCCTACCATCACTAGGGCACACAAGTTTCTGATCCATCTTCAATCTTCTCCTCAAGCCTTCAACCGGGTAGCTATCTAGGTGTGTCTCCGACAAAAACAACACATCAGGTTGCCATCTTCGCTGGACGTCCAGCAAGGCACGAACCGCCAGGGTGTTCCCCAGTCCATTACAATTCCAACTCAAAACCTTCATTGCTTGTTCCTGAATGATCAAACCTCAAGAGAAAGAGAAACCTGCACCAACAAGAATCGCCACAGCCCTTCACAACTTCACCACAGCAGCGTGAGACTGATTGGAACTCAACTTCTCTTTGTTGGAATCACAAGCTCTTGCACAACATAATCTCCTTCGATCAAGACGATGGAGTAGAACAACGAATCTACTATGGGAGACTTGCCGTAAAGACGATCGAGACCTCACAGTAGAGAGAGAGATACCAGCCACGACGTCGAACGGCGCCGTCCTGGGACAACAATCGCCGGCAGCCGCGCCGCCGCCAAGGAGGCGGCCGGCGGCGGCCAGCAAAACCCTAGACGCCTTGGTGTTCGCCTTGCAGCAGAGAAAAACTGTCAAGGTGGTGGAAGATATGTTGGAGATATTCTCTTTTAACCTTTGGCTAATCAGCTTTAAATAATCTTACACCTACGAAAGTTGGTACGAAGAGTTACTTAGCCTTCCTAACAAATTCTCCCCCATCCCCCATCCCCGCAATTTCCACTGGTGTGGGCCCCTGCCGCCCCCTTTCATCCATTCCCAATCCTCCATGTTAAATGTTACGTAAAAACTGTAAGTAAGTTTACCTAGATGTAGCATTACTCATCGGCTTTTCTCTGTTTCCTACTTTCTCCAAAAAATACGGCAAGCTGGCCCTTAATTATATTCCCAAAAAAAGTGCACTTAACTGTCTGGCCTACACCATGTCATCTTTTATACTCAATCACGTTATTTCTTTATAATTCTTTTTCAGAAGTCAACTATTATATTTTTTAAGAAACCTACTACAGCAATATCAAAATCTGCAATACCAAATTAATATATTTCATATTATTCGTTTTGTAGGTAGATGTTGATAGTATTGTATAAGCTTACTCTAAGTTTAACTTCTGAAAAAACTAATACGCATTGTAAAAGAGAATGGAGTGAGTATAAATAAGTCAAAATAGACAAACATCCAACTATAGAGGTTGTTCTAAATAATAAATGTGCTCATAAGACACATCAAGAAAACATAGAGGTTAAGAATCAATAGCGATGATTTTTTTCAAAGGAAGGATCAACCTCCCGGCATCTCCATCCTTATATACGCACATCCAGAATACTATTAAGGTTGATGGAAGGCAGTGAATCTAAGGACATCAACATGCAGAGTACATGGATAACAGGCTAGAAGATGTGAGCTAGACACCTTCGAATAAGTCATCTTCTTCTGTGGCAACGCCTTCAAGAAGGGATGACGCACTAGCACCATTGTCGTCACATCCGGACGGAGACAACTAGGACAAGGGCTTTCATCATGTGGCCGAGACAAACCTATGAAAACCAACACATACTAGTATGGAGAGAATGCCTTGAACAAAGGTAACGACTCAAGTCTGTCGCTGCTGAGCCCGGCCAACAAAGATCAAAACAAGAATTTTCACCTTTGTTGGGGATATTACTACTAGGTGTAAAACCGGCCAAGGAAGCCGGGTTATCCCCATAATGGATTGTTTATACTTAAAAGCCCATGAAGACAAGGAATAAAGCGGTTTACTACAGAGACTCGAAGGCCCAAGGCCCAAAGGTAGATTAAGGCATGTAGCTATAAACCGCCATGTAGTACATGACTTGTATTGTAAGGTATAACAAAGTAGAGACCGGGCCGGTATGTGTATAAACCGGCATCGGGACTCTGTAAGCCGGCGAGCGTCGACCTATGTATATAAAGGCACGACCCGGCGGCAGTTCAGGACAACGACAATAACTCAAGACTCAGGCAAAGCGTATTCGCTCCCTGGTCATCGAAACCCCAGCAATTCCATCACAACTAGACGTAGGCTTTTACCTTCATCGTAAGGGGCCGAACTAGTATAAAACTCTCGTGTCCCTTGTCCGGTTTAACCCCTTTAAGCTAACCCGTTGCGATGGCTCCACGACTAAGTCCTTTCACTAGGACATCTGTCGTGACAATTCCATGACAGTTGGCACCCACTGTGGGGCTATCACGCGATGGTTTCGAGTTCTTGAAGGGCTCAAGGGATACGCCGTGGGCCGGATGACCAAGAGTCGTCGCGGCAAGCTCTACATCGACGACGTAGGCTGGGGCCCCGAGGCCGGCTCAATCGAGTACGGGTACCGGGTCCCCTTTGGAGGAATTCACGTCTTCATCGGCAAGATCGGCGAACCGGGCCCTGAGCCGGACATCTGCACCGACCTCGTCGAGACGGCTCAGCGTGCAAGCCCTGCCCGGGTACAGCCCGCCGTGAAGCGTGCGTTCGTAGGATTCATCAATGGTGCGGAACTTGAACCGGCGTCCGATGGCGAGACCGTCGTCCACTCAGATGACGAGTCGTCCACCGGGGAGACCGAGTCACTGTACCAACTGCAAGATGGCCAGTTTGGGGGCTATTCCGATGGCGACAGTATTCCGGACCCCTTTGAACCGGCGAACCGGGTTGCGATCTTCATGGCTGGAACTCAGCCCACGTTGCAATCTTCAACCGCGGCAGCAATAATTTCCGGATCGGCAGCTGGGGCGGGAGGCCCCGCGCGCCAGCCGGCCCAAATCTTGTCCGATTTATTGGACGCCTGGACGACCTTACTGACCACACGAGTTACCGTCGACACGCAAGATCAGCATAATGCGGAGGTGGCTAAACTGCAGGATCAGATAACTCAAGCTAAGGAGGACTTAGCGGCTGAAGAAATCAGGATGGCTGAGGAGCAGGCCGCTTTAGAGGCACAAGCACAGCGGATTCAGGCGGAAAATTATCGACTCATGTTGGATCAGAACGCTTCAAACGACGTGTTAAGGAGAAGGCATCGGTCACGACTACCACCGGTTTATGAGGCAATGAATCTCTTTGGCACGCCAGGAGCAGGAACCAGTAATCCGGCTGCGGTGAACCGGATTCAGGCGCCGAGGACCGGAGCACCGGATCAGCCACAGGTGACGGATCCCCCTCGACAGACCCATAACCCGCTGCAGTATGTACCGGCGCCGCCGGGTCACTTCTCCACCCCTTTGGATAATATGATCGCTGCCGCATCACGATTAGCCGCTATTCCAATGGAGGGTGAATCCCCAGCGGCGGTTGAGACGCGGCGTGCTAGGGATCTTCTTCAGACGGCTATGGTGCAGCAGCAGGCTTATTCATACAGCCGAGACAGAATTCATTCAACCCCACGCCCGAGCCGGAGTTATAGCAGACACATCGATGAACCGGCTGTGTCAAGCAGTGCGCGGAACCGAGACGCTCCTCGGGGACCTGATCCGGTGCGTGGTGGGGCAAATGCTCAGGATGTGGTGAACAACGGAGCACGTCGAGAAGCCGAGTTAGCAGCGCAGGACCGTCAGCTCACTCCGGTTCGTCCGGTGGCTTCCGTAGAGCAAGGCCTTACTTTCAGCTCTTGGGGGGTGCCCTGCCTCGTCCCGGCTTTGCGCAATGTACGGCCGCCCAAGGATTTCAAGGGCCCCCGTAAGGTGCCTAATTACACCGCTGATGTGCCTCCCGAGTCATGGATTGAGAGTTATGAGATGGCTATGGAGATGTTAGATGTGGATGAAGCGGCATGCGCGAAATATTTCGCTATGATGTTGGATGGAACAGCTCGCACGTGGTTGAAAAGCTTACCAGTTAATTCCATTGGGACATGGGCTGAGTTAAAAGCCCAGTTTATAGCAAACTTCAAAGACACGTGCAAGCAACCTATGTCAATTGTGGACTTAGCCGCCTGCGTCCAGGGAGAAGGCTAGTCAACAACCCGTTGGGTGCGCCGGGTTTCGGAGATCTTACATTCTTCGGATCGCATCAATGCCGACTCGGCGATTATAACATTGGAGGGGAATTGTCGATTTCAGCCTTTAAAGTTGAAGTTGGGACGGCTCAAGCGTCACTGCAATGACATGGGAACACTTATGGCTGCACTGGTTAAGTATGTTGATTCTGATAGTACCAAGGACCCTGAGTCTGACGATGGCAGAGGTCATGGCATCAATCTGCCGCTTCAGGCTGCTCAGCTCTTCTGTGGCCGGTTTAAGGGCGTTTTCCACATCTTCTTCCCGCTTTAACAAGGTGGTCTTTTCAGTTGCCCAATCTGCCCGTTCGCCTTTGAAGAATTCCTTCAGCTGCTCCATGGTTGTTAAAGCGGTGGTCAGCTCGCTCTTAACTTTGCAAGTTTCGTCTACCTGAGACTTGATGTTTCCTTGGAGATCAGTGATTTGGGAGTCTTTTTTGGACAACTCAGCCTGCAAAATACAGATAATAAGTTAGCATTACAACATTGAAGTCCCAACCACATAACAAGTTATCTACTTGACACTTGGGGGCTAATGCGGATTGCTTCTTATCAGCTATTAATTTAAAGTCTCAAGCACATAACAAGTTATCTACTTGACACTTGGGGGCTAATGCGGATTGCTTCTTATCAGCTATTAATTTAAAGTCTCAAGCACATAACAAGTTATCTACTTGACACTTGGGGGCTAATGTGTATTCGTTCAGATTTAGATGGATTGTCATCATTATAAGTGGTGAGATTAGTAGGATGTACCGGTTCATTCTAAAAAGATATAAGCCGGTTCATGGGGGCTACACCAGCAAAATGCAAATATCGATTCAAGACCCGGTTCAAACCAATGTTATGCACCGGCCCTTGGGGGCTACTAGAGTTGATACGTTAGACCAGTTCTAACAAAAGGACTGTCGGAATATTTATGCAAAGGGAAAGTGACATCTACCTCATACTGCTCCTTCATCAGGCCTACTAAACCGGCTTCAAAGCCGCGGCTTGTATACAGGCGGTTTAAAAAACCAGAATGAAGGTCTTCAGCGCTGAGGTTGGTATAATTGGATAACTCGGATTTCCATTTCCCTTTGTCCATAGCAGAAATTTCTTCTTTGGCGCTATGCTTTGATAACGCGACAGGACGACCAGGGGAGCTGAAACCAAGGCCAGTTACGACAACATCGTCGTCCGTAGTTTTGGCAGGGCTTGGCGGTTTATCGGATGCTTTAGTCGGACTCGGCGGATCAACAGTTGGACTTAATGGACCAGCTGACTGGCTTGTTGGATTATGTTCTACCGGTTCAACAAGCGTGTCGGTTGCTTGAGGTTCCGGATTATCAATAACAGTGTTAGCCTCCGGGTCAATAGCCTCTGGGGTTTTCTCCAGCTCGGTAGCCGGCTCATGGTCGGTTGGCCTATTCAATCTAGCCTTCTTGCTTGGTCTGGCTTTAGCAATGAAAAAGAGCAGACACGAAGATCAATATGACTATAATACAAGACCAAAAAGTTAAAAGTATGTTATGCTTACCCAGGGACGGTTCTCAGAGGAGGAAGTTGTGTCGCTGACGACTCGCCGGATGATGTATGGGAAGTTCCCTGATAATTTGAGTCAGACGGATTAAGAGGATATCGGATGTAACCCGCCTTAGGATAAAGGGTGTCAGGAGTATAAGCAACCTCTTGGCGGCATTTGCGAACCGACGAATTTGGTAAACCGGAGGAGGTCACCACTTGGCCACTATGTCGAGTTGTGTGGCGAGCTTCATGCTGCTGCGTCTTTAAAAGAAAGTGTGGGTCCAAATAAGAAAGAGGGCATGAAAATTTTACTTTCCGAATGGCTCAATGGATTCTTGGTACTGGCGCAGGATCAGAATCAGAAGAAAGAATAGTTACCTCATCAGCATGGCTGGCTTCCGCTTCATCCTGATAATGATCATTGTCAATAAGGTGTATAAAAAATGAACCGAGAGAGTCAAGTTCTACCTCTGAATCCAGAATATCCAGATCATCATCAATAATGGGCTCGGATGGTTCAACGTTCCTTCTTTTCATAGGCTTTTTTGAAGCCTTGGTCTTAAGCCGAGGATTCTTTACCGGTTTATCTTGTGATTTTTTCTTCCAGAATGGATCATTGGCCTGCATAGACAAATAGTAAGTCATCAAAGGAGAAATTTAACAAAGGATGGATAAAGGCAAAAATACGGTAGATTATACCTTTGGTGGTTTATTGGCAGCATAGAAAGGACTGAGCCCGGTTTTGGTGCACACATCTATTGGCTCATTAAGCATCTTTTTAACAGCTTCGGTGACTTCATCATCAGTCAGCTGGATGTCAATATGGCGTTGCGGGTCTTTCAGATTCCCTGTGTATTCACACATTAAACCGGGTCGCTGGCTTAAAGGTAAAACGCTCCATGAAACCCAGCATCGGACAAAATCCACGCCTGTCAGCCCATTTGCAACAAAGGCTCTGAGCTTTGCCAGTTGAGGGGCATATTTTTCTCGCTCCTGGGCGGTCAACCGTTGAGGAAAGGGATGAGCTTGGGTAAGCCGGTGTGGACGGTAACCCGGCAAAGGATTTTCATTGGCTGGGGCTATGTTGCGGCAGTAGAACCAAGTCTGATTCCAGTCCTTAGGATGAGTATGAAGCTTAGCATGAGGGAAATCAACATCTCTCCTCTTCTGAATTGAAACCCCGCCTAGTTCAGTATTGGGGCCATACGTAAACTCAGTACGGCGGTTTAGATAAAAGAAATCCCGGAACAGATCAACAGTAGGCTCCTCTTGCAGGTACACTTCACAGAATACTTGCCAGTCACAAATATTGTATATGGAGTTTGGACCGATATCTTGGGGATGGATTTGAAAGTCGGCGAGCACGTCACGAATTTTTTTTGATCCGGGAGGAGTGAAGCCTCGGCTCAGGTGATTAGTAAATACAATAACTTCTTCGTCTTGGGGTTTAGGAGGAAATTCTGGACCGGGGACTCACCAATGAATAGTGTCCTTATTTGCTAAAGCGCCTGTTGCAACACAACCAGCCAGCTGCGCTTCCGTAACCCGGGAAGGAACCCAATTACAGGAACAGAATTGTTTGGCCATTTCTGGTGACAAGCTGGAAAAACGCACGGTATCCGGGTTAAAGTTCATGGTTACAACTTACAAACCGGCGCAATGATGGAAGACGATGATATTTCAAGCATTTGGGTGTACTAAACCGGATTTCAGCACTTAAAGAAGATTGGCGGTTTAACAGAGGGCTAATGGTATATGATGAGTTATCAAAGTTTAAAGGATAAACCACCCACAATGGTATAGAGGCTACAGATTTACAAAAATTTCTAAGTATGGCGCAAACAGATTTGACAGATCGATGCTATAAATTTGGATCTGCCACAGTTCTAAAAAGAGGAAATAAATTTAACCTAAGATGGTGGCAGTGGAAGAACATGTTTGTTTGATTGGATCTCAGGCAGTAAAAGGTGTTTTCTGAGATTGGTAAAGGACGCTAGACTATCATCGCCTACTTCTACTATCAGTCGCAAATCAAGTTATGAGATCTAAGGACAGTGATGTGGTAAAGGAAGGATATTAGGGGAAGCAGTGAGTGAAGACGAACAGGGAAGAACACCGACGAACGGTGGAACCCTAATGCAGATCTGAGGTTGAAAAGGAAATGAACTCACCAGGTGCTGCGGAACAGCGGAGGAGCGCCGCGTTGCTCTGGTTCGATCAGGTTGATGCAGCGGCCTTGGTTGATGCGGATACTAAGGTCGACGGCGGCGGCAGAGCTCGGGTTCTGAGACGTCGCGAGGAAGAAGGAGACGAAGAGAAAGGGGGAAAACGGAAAGGACCCTCGGCCGTATTTATAAAGACGAAAGGATAAGGGTCAAGCGCAAGAATCGGGGAGCCTAACAAATGGATATGTGACAGATTTGTCACCTCGATTGTCGGAGGCTCATTAATGAAGGTGAGGAATATACCATTTAAAAATAACAAATGACGTCATGGCGGTTTATTATGATTCTGGATGATGACGTCATGGCGGTTGACAAGATTTATGCGAGGATATGGAAGAAGAAATTTTCTCAAGGTTTTGGAGATTGACATGAACCAGTTCAAATCAATCTGGGGCCTAATGTTGGGGATATTACTACCTGGTGTAAACCGGCCAAGGAAGCCGGGTTATCCCCGTAATGGATTGTTTATACTTAAAAGCCCATGAAGACAAGGAATAAAGCGGTTTACTACAGAGACTCGAAGGCCCAAGGCCCAAAGGTAGATTAAGGCCTGTAGCTATAAACCGCCATGTAGTACATGACTTGTATTGTAAGGTATGACAAAGTAGAGACCGGGCCGGTATGTGTATAAACCGGCATCGGGACTCTGTAAGCCGGCGGGCGTCGACCTGTGTATATAAAGGCACGACCCTGCGGCAGTTCAAGGACAACGACAACAACTCGAGACTCAGGCAAAGCGTATTTGCTCCCTGGTCATCGAAACCCCAGCAATTCCATCACAACTAGACGTAGGCTTTTACCTTCATCGTAAGGGGCCGAACTAGTATAAAACTCTCGTGTCCCTTGTCCGGTTTAACCCCTTTAAGCTAACCCGTTGCGATGGCTCCACGACTAAGTCCTTTCGCTAGGACATCTGTCGTGACAATTCCACGACAACCTTGGACATGAAGTGGTGTTTCAATCACCATCTTGATGACGACATGCAGATCCTATCATCCCTAGCCTACTTGGGTGTCGTTGAGCCTCTGGAACATCTCCACCACACAATCAACACTCTCACAAAAGGGTGTGATAGGCCTGAGGTTGCCATTGGCGACCATCGCCGCCCCAAAAGAAGTCAGGTCCGCCTCGAGGGGCTCCATGTTGGCAAGAGCCGCAAAGCATATCTCCGGGGTCATTGCATAGGTGTCCTCCATGTGAAGGAGCTTGACGGAGAGTAACACCGGAAATCCTGCATGGCCCCAACGTCCACCGCAAGGAGCATGCATTGGATCTAGCCGACGATGAGGAAACTAGGATAAAATAGAAAAATGAACAAATTTGAATTTGCAGGAGCATTTTGCCACAATTGCATGTATTACAGGATAGCACCCCATAGAAGTGTTCAATTTGAGATAATTAGGACTTACAAAAACCAAAGGCAACCAGGAGTTAGAGTTAACAAAATGGGTTTTTGTTCTAGGGAGGTTGTTTTCAAGGCACAAGTTGCTAGTTGAGCAACCAGTGGTCATCCATGGAATTGCATGCATCACTCACTTAAGAGTGCATAAAATGCAAGTGCTAGGATAGAAGTTTGGCAAACTAAATACATATGTTCACATGGAGCAACTGTAGAACTGCATGCACCAGCCAGTTCACCCAAAAGCTCAAGGTGGTGGAGAAAGGTGGGCTATGGATTTATACGTCAACACTCCCCCTCACGTGTGGCTCCCTCTGGTCTAAACATAAACTGAAAGTGGGATGCAATTTTGTATTTTCAAAGTACGCCAACCGGGTCTTGAGCTAAAGACCTTTTGGATTTGATACCATGTAGAACTGCACGATGTTGATGTATAAATGCATAGCCCACATTTCTCCATAAGCTTGAGCTTTTGGGTTAACTCGTTGGTGCGTGCATTTCTATATCAACATTGCAGTGAACAAAATGAATCTTGATTATGTGTCTATACATGTAACTGCACTAGTTATTAAATAACAAATAATATAAGCATATTAGTATAGGACTACTATAGTATACGAAGTTGATATGTGAGTGCTTAATGTTGTAGCTACTTGCATCATTTTTTAGGGGTACTTGCATCATTTCTAAGAGTTGAGACACTCGAAATGCAAATAGCACAAGCTTTTCTCCGAGGAAACAAACTCATAGTCGATGTTGCTTGGATATGCAACAGAGCCAGGAAAAGCATACTTGTTAGTTGTGTTGGGGAACGTAGTAATTTCAAAAAAATTCCTACGCACACGCAAGATCATGGTGATGCATAGCAACGAGAGGGGAGAGTGTTTTCCACGTACCCTCGTAGACCGTAAGCGGAAGCGTTATGACAACGCGGTTGATGTAGTCGTACGTATTCACGATCCGACCGATCCAAGTACCGAACGCACTGCACCTCTGAGTTCTGCACACGTTCAGCTCGGTGACGTCCCACGAACTCACGATCCAGCAGAGCTTCGTGGGAGATTTCCGTCAGCACGACAGCGTGATGACGGTGTTGATGATGCTACCGACGCAGGGCTTCGCCTAAGCACCGCTACGATATGACCGAGGTGGATTATGGTGGAGGGGGGCACCGCACACGGCTAAAAGATCAACTGATCAACTTGTGTGTCTATGGGGTGCCCCCCTCCTCCGTATATAAAGGAGTGGAGGAGGGGGAGGGGCCGGCCCTCCTAGGCGTGCCTCAAGGGGAGTCCTACTCCCACCGGGAGTAGGACTCCAACCCTTCCAAGAGTAGGAGTAGGAGAGAGGGAAGGAGGAGAGAGGGGGAAGGAAAGGGGGGCGCCTCCCCCCACCCACTCCTTGTCCAATTCAGACTAGAGGGGGAGGGGGTGCGCGGCCTGCCCTGGCCGCCCCTCCTCTTCTCCACTAAGGCCTAAAAGGGCCATTACACTCCCCGGGGGGTTCCGGTAACCCCCCGGTACTCCGGTATTTTTCCAAACTTGCCCAGAACCCTTCCGAAGTCCAAACATAGTCATCCAATATATCAATCTTTATGTCTTGACCATTTCGAGACTCCTCATCATGTCCGTGATCATATCCGGGACTCCGAACTACCTTCGGTTCATCAAAACACATAAACTCATAATACTAATCGTCACCGAACGTTAAGCGTGCGGACCCTACGGGTTCGAGAACTATGTAGACATGAACGAGACACGTCTCCGGTCAATAACCAATAGCGGAACCTGGATGCTCATATTGGCTCCCACATATTCTACGAAGATCTTTATCGGTCAAACCGCATAACAACATATGTTGTTCCTTTTGTCATCGGTATGTTACTTGCCCGAGATTCGATCGTCGGTATCTCAATACCTAGTTCAATCTCGTTACTGGCAAGTCTCGTTACTCGTTCCGTAATACATCATCCCGCAACTAACTCATTAGTTGCATTGCTTGCAAGGCTTATAGTGATGTGCATTATCGAGATGGCCCAGAGATACCTCTCCGACAATCGGAGTGACAAATCCTAATCTTGATCTATGCCAACTCAACAAGTACCATTGGAGACACCTGTAGAGCACCTTTATAATCACCCAGTTATGTTGTGACGTTTGGTAGCACACAAAGTGTTCCTCCGGTATTCGGGAGTTGCACAATCTCATAGTCATAGGAACATGTATAAGTCATGAAGAAAGCAATAGCAATATACTAAACGATCAAGTGCTAAGCTAACGGAATGGGTCAAGTCAATCACATCATTCTCTAATGATGTGATCCCGTTAATCAAATGACAACTCATGTCTATGGCTAGGAAACTTAACCATCTTTGATTCAACGAGCTAGTCAAGTAGAGGCACACTAGTGACACTTTGTATATGTATTCACACATGTACTAAGTTTCCGGTTAATAAATTCTAGCATGAATAATAAACATTTATCATGATATAAGGAAATATAAATAACAATTTATTATTGCCTCTAGGGCATATTTCCTTCAAGTTGCCCTACAACAGAACAAGAGCATCCAAGAAATCAGAAAACGGTTACCAAATTGAATCTTATAACCTGTGGTTCAGAAGAATTAGAGAGAAATGAACGCCTACCGCGACGCCTTGCCGCTCTGCCCTCCCTGGCCGCTAGCCCTGCAGCCGTCCCTTGCAATTCCTCTAACCAAATCTAGTCCGGTCATATTTCCCACTGTCGGTGACATCCAAATCTTCATCATATGCTCCCCTTTGTCACCGTCTCTGACTCAGTATGCACAAATCATGAAGAAATCACACAACTGAGAAATAGGCTACAAGTTTGAGAAAATTGCAGTTGCCCAAGCTTTGAAAGCCATTTTTTGTAAGAACCAATGAGTTGCAATAATAATTAACAATTCTCGTTTCTTTTTTCAATGTGACGAGCATTAATGAAACTGCCTATTGGCAAAGTGCAATGTTCTATGTGGGTCAAAAGATCAAAGTGTTTTGGGGATCGAGGACCTCGCTATTAAGTGTTGGAAATAAGCCCGAGAGGCAATAATAAATATGCTATTATCATATTTCCTTGTTCATGATAAATGTTTATTATCCATGTTGTAATTGTATTGATCAGAAACCCAGATACATGTGTGGATACATAAACCGACAGTATGTCCCTAGTGAGCCTCTACTAGACTAGCTCGTTGATTATAGATGGTTAATGTTTCTTAACCATAGACATGAGCTGTCATTTAATAATGGGATCACATCATTAGGAGAATGATGTGATGGGCAGACCCAACCATAAGCTTAGCATCAGATCGTATCACTTAG
This sequence comes from Triticum aestivum, assembly GCF_018294505.1. Taxonomy (NCBI): domain Eukaryota; kingdom Viridiplantae; phylum Streptophyta; class Magnoliopsida; order Poales; family Poaceae; genus Triticum; species Triticum aestivum. Next base: position 346,321,975 of record NC_057811.1, read on the forward strand.
TTTAATTGCTACAACTTTCTCCGTCTCAAGTATCTATTCCTTAGACCATGAGATCGTGCCACTCCCGAATACCGAAAGAATACTTTGTGGGTTATCAAACGTCACTTCATAACTTGGTGATCATAAAGGTGCTCTACAAGTATTTCAGAAAGTGTTTGTTGGGTTGCATGGATCGATACTAAGATTTGCCGCTCCATATGACAGAAAGGTGTCTCTGGGCCCTCTCGGTAATACAACATCGTGATAGCTTGCAAGTATGTGACTAATGAGTTTAGTCACGGGGATCTTTCATTATGCAATGAGTAAAGAGACTTGCCAGTGACGATATTGAACTAGATATGGAGATACCGACGATTGAATCTCGGGCAAGTAACATATCGCCGGACAAAGGGAACTGTATACGGGATTAACCGAATCCACAACATCGTGGTTCAAACCGATAAAGATCTTTGTTGAATATGTGGGAGTCATATGGGCATCCAGGTCCCGCTATTGATTATTGATCGGAAAGGAGTCCCGGTCATGTCTGCATGTTCCCGAACCCATAGGGTCACACAATTAACGTTGGGTAACACTAGGGCAGTATTGGGATATTCATATGGTGAGTCCGAAAGTAGTTCAAAGTCTCAGATGGGATCTGGGACATCATGAGGAGCTTTGAAATGGTCCAGAAGTAAAGATTTATATATGGGAAGTCATATTTAGGGTTCCGAAATATGTTCGGGATTTTTCGGTATTGTACCGGGAAGGTTGTAGAAGGTTCCGGAGTGGGCCCACCTGCATGGGGGGCCCACATGGACGTGGGTAGTGGGGCAAGGCCTCACACCCCTGGTCTAGGCGCACCAAGGTACCGCCTAAAAGGAATAAGATCATATCCTGAAGGGATAAAATCAAGATTCCTAAAAAGAGGGGATCGCGATCGGTGGAAAAGGAAAATCCTCCCCTTGGCCAACGACCCTATAGGCTTGGAGGGAGGCACAGGGGCAGCACCCTATTCCTTGCCTAGCCGCCAGCCTCCCTCTCTCTCATCTCCTCCGCGCAGACGCTTGGCGAAGCCCTGCTGCAATCCCGCTACCACCACCACCCTCACACCGTCGTGCTGGCCTAGATCCCATCTACCTCTCCACCCTCGCTTGCTGGATCAAGAAGGCGGAGACATCACCGAGCCGTACATGTGCACATCTCAGAGGTGCCGCTCGTGCGGTGCTTGGATTAGATTGGATCGCAAGGGAGTACGACTACGCCAACCACGATCTCTAGATCGTTAATGCTTTCGGTTTACAAGGGTATGCATACACCTTCCCCTCTCATTGCTAGCATATTCATAGAACAGATCTTGAGTGTTTCGTAGGAATTTTTTTGTTTTCCATGCAATGTTCCCTTCATTAAGAACAAGTTCTTGCTTTAGAAAATGGATGTGCAAAATTCTTTGAGAGGAAGAGGTATAGCAAGAGATGTCGCGAAACAGATACCTTCAATCTAAAACCCTAACCCCAAGTTTCGTCAAGCTTCCTTGCTGGAAAGGTCTTATGAGAGTTAAAGTTGAGTTTTTCAATAGAGGATCTTTATCAGTAGACAATGGGCCCACGACTAGGTTTTGGGAACATACATGGTTGGGGCACGCACCACTTGGTCCCCAAACCCCGAGTCTATAACATTGTATAGCGAAAGGTGAAGGAAATATGCACTAGAGGCAATAGTAAAGTTGTTATTTATATTTCCTTATATCATGATAAATGTTTATTATTCATGCTAGAATTGTATTAACCGGAAACTTAGTACATGTGTGAAAACATAGACAAAACAGAGTGTCCCTAGTATGCCTCTACTTGAATAGCTCGTTAATCAAAGATGGTTAACTTTCCTAGCCATAGACATGTGTTGTCATTTGATGAACGGGATCACATCATTAGAGAATGATGTGATGGACAAGACCCATCCGTTAGCTTAGCATAATGATCGTTTAGTTTTATTGCTATTGCTTTCTTCATGACTTATATATGTTCCTCTGACTATGAGATTATGCAACTCCCGAATACCGGAGGATCACCTTGTGTGCTATCAAACGTCACAACGTAACTGGGTGATTATAAAGATGCTCTGCAGGTGTCTCCGATGGTGTTTGTTGAGTTGGCATAGATCGAGATTAGGATTTGTCACTCCGAGTATCGGAGAGGTATCTCTGGGCCCTCTCGGTAATGCACATCACTATAAGCCTTGCAAGCAATGTGACTAATGAGTTAGTTACGGGATGATGCATTACAGAACGAGTAAAGAGACTCACCGGTAACGAGATTGAACTAGGTATGAGGATACCTACGATCGAATATCGGGCAAGTAACATACCGATGACAAAGGGAACAACGTATGTTGTTATGCGGTTTGACCGATAAAGATATTCGTAGAATATGTAGGAGCCAATATGAGCATCCAGGTTCCGCTATTTGTTATTGACCAGAGATGTGTCTCGGTCATGTCTACATAGTTCTCGAACCCGTAGGGTCCGCACGCTTAACGTTCGATGACAATTTGTATTATGAGTTATGTGATTTGATGACCAAAGTTTGTTCGGAGTCCCGGATGAGATCACGGACATGACGAGGAGTGTCAAAATGGTCGAGAGGTAAAGATTCATACATAGGACGATGGTATTTGGACACCGGAAGTGTTTCGGGTGATACCGGGTCATCGAAAGTGGTTCCGGCCAACCCCCAGCAAAGATATGGGCTTAATGGGCCAAGTAAGGGAACACACCAGCCCACAAGGGGCTGGTGCACCCCCTATAGGGCCAGCCACGTGGGGAGAAAGGGAAAGGATAGGAGGAAAAGGAAAGTATGAAGTAGGACTCCTACTTCCTTCCCCTCCCCCCTCCTTCATTTCCCCATTGTCCAAATATGGTAAGGGGGGCGAATTGGACTAGGGGCCCAAGTAGGATTCCTCCTACTTGGGCGCGCCCTAGGCCGCCTCTCTCCCTCTCCCTCCTTTATATACATGGGGAGGGCACCCCTAGAACACAAATTAATTGTTCCTAGCCATGTGCGGTGCCCCCTCCACAGTTACACACCTCGGTCATGTCGTCGTAGTGCTTAGGCGAAGCCCTGCGCCGATAACTTCATCACCTCCATCGCCACGCGGTCGTGCTGACGGACCTCTCCCTCGTCCTCAACTGGATCAAGAGATCGAGGGACGTCATTGAGTTGAACGTGTGCTGAACACGGAGGTGTCGTACGTTCGGTACTTGGATTGGTTGGATCGCGAAGACGTTCGACTACATCAACCGCGTTACTAAACGCTTTCGCTTTCAGTCTACGAGGGTACGTGGACACACTCTCCCCACTTGTTGCTATGCATCTCGTAGATAGATCTTGCGTGATCGTAGGTAAATTTTTTGAAATACTGCGTTTCCCAACAGTGGCATCCGAGCCAGGTCTATGCGTAGATGTTATATGCACGAGTAGAACACAAAGAGTTGTGGGCGATAATATTCATACTGCTTACCACCAATGTCTTACTTTGATTTGGCAATATTGTTGGATGAAGTGGCCCGGACCGACATTACATGACCACGTTCATGAGACTGGTTCTACCGACGTGTTTCGCACACGGGTGGCTAGCGGGTGTGAGTTTCTCCAACTTTAGTTGAATCGAGTTTGACTACGGCCGGTCCTTGGTGAAGGTTAAAATAGCACACTTGATGAAAAATCGTTGTGGTTTTGCTGCGTAGGTAAGAACGGTTCTTGCTAGAAGCCCATAGCAGCCACGTAAAACTTGCAACAACAAAGTAGAGGACGTCTAACTTGTTTTTGCAGGACATGTTGTGATGTAATATGGTCAAGACATGATGTGATATAATTTGTTGTATGAGATGATTATGTTTTGTTAAAGTTGTCGGCAACTGGCAGGAGTCTTATGGTTGTCTCTTTATTGCATAAGATGCAAGCACCATATAATTGATTTACTTTATCGCTATGCGATAGCAATAGTTGCAAAAGCAATAGTTGGCGAGGCAACCATGTGACGACACGTTGATAGAGATCAAGATGATGGAGATCATGGTGTCATGCCGGTGACATGCCGGTGACGATGGAGATCTGACGGTACTTTGGAGATGGAGATCAAAGGCACAAGATGATGATGGCCATATCATGTCACATATTTCGATTGCATGTGATGTTTATCTTTTATGCATCTTATTTTGCTTAGTACGGCGGTAGCATTATAAGATGATCCCTCACTAAATTTCAAGGTATAAGTGTTCTCCCTGAGTATGCACCGTTGCGACAGTTCGTCGTGCCGAGACACCACGTGATGATCGGGTGTGATAAGCTCTACGTTCACATACAACGGGTCCAAGCCAGTTTTGCACACGCAGAATACTCGGGTTAAACTTGACGAGCCTAGCATATGCGGATATGGCCTTGGAACACTGAGACCGAAAGGTCGAACGTGAACCATATAGTAGATATGTTCAACATAGTGATGTTCAGCATTGAAAACTACTCCATCTCACGTGATGATCGGACATGGTTTAGTTGATATGGATCACGTGATCATTTAGATGACTCGAGGGATGTCTATCTAAGTGGGAGTTCTTAAGTAATATGATTAATTGAACTTTAATTTATCATGAACTTAGTCCTGGTAGTATTTGCATATCTATGTTATAAATCAATAGCTCGCGTATAGCTTCCCCATTTTATTTATGATATGTTCCTAGAGAAAACTAAGTTGAAAGATGATAGTAGCAATGATGCGGACTAGGTCCGTGATCTGAGGATTATCGTCATTGCTGCACAGAAGAATTATGTCCTTGATGCACCGCTAGGTGACAAAACTATTGCAGGAGCAGATGCAGACGTTATGAACGTTTGACAAGCTCGGTATGATGACTACTTGATAGTTTAGTGCACCATGCTTTACGGCTTAGAACCGAGACTTCAAAAAAAATTGAACGACATGGAGCATATGAGATGTTCCAAGAGTTGAAATTGGTATTTCAGACTCATGCATGTTTTAAGAGGTATGAGACCTCTGACAAGTACTTTGCCTACAAGATGGTGGAGAATAGCTCAACCAGTGAGCATGTGCTCAGAATGTCTGAGTACTACAATCACTTGAATCAAGTGGGAGTTAATCTTCCAGATAATATAGTGATTGACAGAGTTCTCTAGTCACTATCACCAAGTTACTAGAACTTCGTGATGAACTATAATATGCAAGGGATAACGGAAATGATTCCCAAGCTCTTCGCGATGCTGAAATCGGTGAAGGTAGAAATCAATAAAAAGCATCAAGTGTTGATGATTGACAAGGCCACTAGTTTCAAGTAAAATGGCAAGGGAAAGAAAGGGAACTTCAAGAAGAATGGCAAGCAAGTTGCCACTCCCGTGAAGAAGCCCAAAGCTAGACCTAAGCCTGAAACTGAGTGCTTCTACTGCAAAAGGAATGGTCACTGAAGCGGAACTACCCCAAATACTTGGCAGATAAGAAGGATAGCAAAGTGAACAAAAGTATATTTGATATACATTTTATTGATGTGTACTTTACTAGTGTTCATAGTAACCCCAGGGTATTTGATACCGGTTCAGTTGCTAAGATTAGTAACTTGAAACAAGAGTTGCAAAATGAACAGAGACTAGTTAAGGGCAAGGTGACGATGTGTGTTGGAAATGATTCCAAGGTTGATGAGATCACCATCGCATACTCCTTTTACCTTCAGGATTAGTGTTGAACCTAAAATAAATGTTATTTGGTGTTTGCGTTGAGCATAAATATGATTGGATCATGTTTATTGCAATACGGTTATTCATTTAAGTCAAAGAATAATTGTTGTTCTGTTTACATGAATAAAACCTTCTATGGTCATACACTTAATATAAATTGGTTTATTGAATCTCGATCGTAGTGATACACATATTCATAATATTGATGCCAAAAGATGCAAAGTTGATAATGATAGTGCAACATACTTGTGGCACTGCCGTTTAGGTCATATTGGTGTAAAGCGCATGAAGAAACTCCATGCGGATGGACTTTTGAATCACTTGATTATGAATCATTTGATGCTTGCGAACCATGCCTCATGGGCAAGATGACTAATACTCCATTCTCCGGAACAATGGAGCGAGCCACTGACTTATTGGAAATAATACATACCGATGTATGCAGTCCGATGAGTGTTGAGGCTTGCGGCGGGTATCATTATTTTCGGACCTTCACAGATGATTTGAGCAGATATGGGTATATCTACTTGATGAAACACAAGTCTGAAACATTTGAAAAGTTCAAAGAATTTCAGAGTGAAGTGGAGAATCATCGTAACAAGAAAATAAAGTTTCTACGATCCGATCGCAGAGGCGAATATTTGAGTTATGAGTTTGGCCTTCAATTAAAACAATGTGGAATAGTTTCACAAACTCATGCCACCTGGAACACCACAGCATAATGGTGTGTCCGAACATCATAACCGTACTTTATTAGATATGGTGCGATCTATGATGTCTCTTACCGGTTTACCACTATCATTTTGGGATTATGCATTAGAGACAGTTGCATTCATGTTAAATAGGGCACCATCTAAATCCGTTGAGACGACACCATCTGAACTATGGTTTGGCAAGAAACCTAAGTTGTCGTTTCTTAAAGTTTGGGGCGGCGATGCTTATGTGAAAAAGTTTCAACCTGATAAGCTCGAACCCAAATCGGAGAAATGCGTCTTCATAGGATACCGAAAGGAAACTGTTGGATACACCTTCTATCACAGATCCGAAGCCAAGATTCGTTGCTAAAAATGGATACTTTCTAGAGAAGGAGTTTCCCTCGAAAGAAGTGAGTGGTAGGAAAGTAGAACTTGAAGAGGTAATTGTACCTTCTCCCGAATTGGAAAGTAGTTCATCACAGAAATCAGTTCCAGTGATTCCTACACCAATTAGTGAGGAAGCTAATGATGATGATCATGAAACTTCAGATCAAGTTACTACCTAACCTCTTAGGTCAACCAGAGTACGGTCCGCACCAGAGTGGTATGGTAATCCTGTTCTGGAAGTCATGTTACTAGACCATGACGAACCTATGAACTATGAGGAAGCGATGATGAGCCCAGATTTCGTGAAATGGCTTGAGGCCATGAAATCTGAGATAGGATCCATGTATGAGAACAAAGTGTGGACTTTGGTGGACTTGCCCGATGATCGGCAAACCATTAGAGAATAAATGGATTTTCAAGAGGAAGACGGACGCTGTTAGTAGTGTTACTATCTACAACGCTCGACTTGTTGCGAAAGGTTTTCGACAAGTCCACGGAGTTGACTACGATGAGACCTTATCACCCGTAGCGATGCTTAAGTCTGTCCGGATCATGTTAGCAATTGCCGCATTTTATGATTATGAAATTTGGCAAATGGATGTCAAAACTGCATTCCTTAATGGATATCTTAAAGAAGAGTTGTATATGATGCAACAAGAAGGTTTTGTCAATCCTAAAGGTGCTAACAAAGTGTGCAAGCTCCAGCGATCCATCTATGGACTAGTGCAAGCATCTCAGGAGTTGGAATATACACTTTGATGAGTTGATCAAAGCATATAGTTTTATACAGACTTGCGGTGAAGCCTGTATTTACAAGAAAGTGAGTGGGAGCACTACAACATTTCCGATAAGTATATGCATGTGAATGACATATTGTTGATCGGAAATAATGTAGAATTTTCTGGAAAGCATAAAGGAATGTTTGAAAGGAGTTTTTCAAAGAAAGACCTCAGTGAAGCTGCTTATATATTGAGCATCAAGATCTATAGAGATAGATCAAGACGCTTGATAAATTTTTTCAATGAGTACATACCTTGACAAGTTTTTAAAGTAGTTCAAAATGGAACAGTCAAAGAAGGAGTTCTTGCCTGTGTTGCAAGGTGTGAAGTTGAGTAAAGACTCAAAACCCGACCATGGTAGAAAATAGAAAGAGAATGAAAAGTCATTCCTTATGCCTCAGTCATAGGTTCTATAAAGTATGCTATGCTGTGTACCAGACCTATTGTGTATCTCACCATGAGTTTGGCAAGAGGGTACAATAGTGATCCAGGAGTGGATCACTAGACAACGGTCAAAATTATCCTTAGTGGAATAAGGACATGTTTCTCGGTTATGGAGGTGACAAAGAGTTTGTCGTAAAGAGTTACGTCGATGCAAGCTTTGACACCGATCTGGATGACTCTAAGTCTCGATCTAGATACATATTGAAAGTGGGAGCAATTAGCTACAGTAGCTTCGTGCAGAGTATTGTAGACATAGCAATTTGCGAAATACATACGGCTCTGAATGTGGCAGACCCGTTGACTAAACTTCTCTCACAAGCAAAACATGATCACTCTCTGGGTGTTAATCACATAGCGATGTGAACTAGATTATTGACTCTAGTAAACCCTTTGGATATTAGTCACATGGAGATGTGAACTAATCACATAAAGATGTGAACTATTGGTGTTAAATCACATGATGATGTGAACTAGATTATTGACTCTTGTGCAAGTGGGAGACTGAAGGAAATATGCCCTAGAGGCAATAATAAAGTTGTTATTTATATTTACTTATATCATGATAAATGTTTATTATTCATGCTAGAATTGTATTAACCGGAAACTTAGTACATGTGTGAATAGACAAAATAGAGTGTCCCTAGTATGCCTCTACTTGACTAGCTCGTTAATCAAAGATGGTTAAGTTTCCTAGCCATAGACATGTGTTGTCATTTGATGAACGGGATCACATCATTAGAGAATGATGTGATGGACAAGACCCATCCGTTAGCTTAGCATAATGATCGTTTAGTTTTATTGCTATTGCTTTCTTCATGACTTATACATGGTCCTCTGACTATGAGATTATGCAACTCCTGAATACCGGAGGAACACCTTGTGTGCTATCAAACGTCACAACGTAACTGGGTGATTATAAAGATGCTCTGCAGGTGTCTCCGATGGTGTTTGTTGAGTTGGCATAGATCGAGATTAGGATTTGTCACTCCGAGTATCGGAGAGGTATCTCTGGGCCCTCTCGGTAATGCACATCATTATAAGCCTTGCAAGCAATGTGACAAATGAGTTAGTTACGGGATGATGCATTACGGAACGAGTAAAGAGACTCGCCGGTAACGAGATTGAACTAGGTATGAGGATACCGACGATCGAATCTCGGGCAAGTAACATACCGATGACAAAGGGAACAACGTATGTTGTTATGCGGTTTGACCGATAAAGATCTTCGTAGAATATGTAGGAGCCAATATGAGCATCCAGGTTCCGCTATTGGTTATTGACCGGAGATGTGTCTCGGTCATGTCTGCATAGTTCTCGAACCCGTAGGGTCCACACGCTTAACGTTCGATGATGATTTGTATTATGAGTTATGTGATTTGATGACCGAAATTTGTTCAGAGTCCCGGATGAGATCACGGACATGACGAGGAGTCTTGAAATGGTCGAGAGGTAAAAATTCATATATAGGACGATGGTATTTGGACACCGGAAGTGTTCCGGGTGATACCGGGTCACCGAAAGTGGTCCCGGGCAACCCCCAGCAAAGATATGGACTTAATGGGCCAAGTAAGGGAACACACCAGCCCACAAGGGGCTGGTGCACCCCCTATAGGGCCAGCCACGTGGGGAGAAAGGGAAGGGAGAGGAGGAAAAGGAAAGTATGAAGTAGGACTCCTACTTCCTTCCCCTCCCCCCTCCTTCCTTTCCCCATTATCCAAATATGGTAAGGGGGGATTGGACTAGGGGCCCAAGTAGGATTCCTCCTACTTGGGCGCGCCCTAGGCTGCCTCCCTCCCTCTCCCTCCTTTATATACGTGGGGAGGGCACCCCTAGAACACAAATCAATTGTTCCTAGTCGTGTGCTTAGGCGAAGCCCTGCGCCGGTAACTTCATCATCACCGTCGCCACGCCATCGTGCTAACAGAACTCTCCCTCGTCCTCAACTGGATCAACAGATCGAGGGACGTCATCGAGCTGAACATGTGCTGAACATGGAGGTGTCGTACGTTCGGTACTTGGATCGGTTGGATCACGAAGACGTTCGACTACATCAACCGCGTTACTAAACGCTTCCGCTTTCGGTCTACGAGGGTACGTGGACACACTCTCCCCGCTCGTTGCTATGCATCTCCTAGATAGATCTTGCGTGATTGTAGGTAAAATTTTTGAAATACTGCATTCCCCAACAAAAGGTTGTGTCTGTTGCCCCCATGCTAGTGACGAGACCCTTGAATATCTAGTTTCACTCGGCTCTCAACATGGATAAGTGTATCGTGTGGTTTCACTTGCTTCATAGGTTGATATGTATTAACATTTTTGAGGGAATTGATTTTTTCTATAAAGAATGGATTTTATTCACTCGAAATGAAGCATCAAGAGGATACAAACATAATGAGCATGTTACAGTATATGTGGATTGCACTAGCCCTTACCATAAGTTCAGACTTTTGTTTGCATTGGCTAGTGCATGAAGCTTGACATGGTATCAGAGCTAAGGTCTTCAGTCATACGTGAGTTTCCCCGTCACACATGAGAGGGGGTGTTACAGTATATGTGGATTGCACTAGCCCTTTTCATAAGTTCAGACTTTTGATTGCGTTGACTAATGCATGAAGCTTAACAGAGCACACACCCGACCTCTACAAGATAGGATGCACACAGCCAATACCCACACACACATAGAAAACACGATGGCAGATAGCAAAGTCATCGAACACCAAAGCACTGCCTAGAGAGAGAAAATAAAAAACCTTGAATTGATCAAATCCGCTATATACAAACTACAACAATGGCCATATTCGCAGCAACCATCTCATGACACCACAAGGACAACGAGATTCTTCATCAGCAACGCCTTCAGGAAGGGAGCAACACTCAAGCGCCATCGTCGGCGGATCGACCCATTAAACACTAGAATCTAGATTTTCACCCTGAAGAAAGAGACCAAGCACATCCGAGCAATGCCTTCGACATGGTGATGACGCAAGAACATCACCATTGCCAGGCATAACGAACATGTGTTAGTCCTAGGTTGTCACCCCGGAGCTCGTCGAAATCAATCAAGTGTTGTTCCCACCACTTTTCCACTATCCAAGAAGCTGCATGCACTGGTCTAGAAAACCAACCGCCACCGCTGCACATCCATACCCTCTGTGTCAAGCCGTTGTCCGTAGAATGCATCACACCGTCGAAGCAAACCACTAGATCTGGAGGGGGAACCCCTCAAGAAATCAGTGATCACCGCAATCAGTAGCGGTTTAGCCGCCGCGGTACGCACTGGTCATAGTTGACGCCATGGTCAACGGAGATGGATATGATCCGGCAACTCCAGTGCCAGCCGCGGAGTTGTAGCCATCGCAGCACAGCCGCACAACCATCGAGCCTCCGAGCACGACCACGCCGCAGCCCCTAGCCATCGCTGCTCCGATCCATGGCCACCAGAATTGGCGTGGCAACCACCGCAAAGACCATCAGTTTGTCTGATCCGATCTGGACAACGGGAAGCAGAAGACGCCACCAGAAGGACAATCAATAGGAGCCACATACCGACGATCGCCGGCCTGCCCAATCCGATCTAGACGATGGGACGCGGTAGACGCCGATGAGCTCCATATCAGACTTTGTTGCGGTTCTTCAATCCCGGTTGAATTGAACGATGTGGCTGAAGAGGCAGTCAAGTGGCCGACCCCGGCAGCACCCACCATGATGGCCGCCCCCATATCCAGATCAGGAGAAGGCGGGCGACCGTATGAGGATGGAGCGGGCTGCTCGGACGATAGCCACTTCACGGGGAGGCACCAGGGCCCGATTCCGGCCGGATCCTGCGGTCAGCCGCGGGGAGGGACACTCCCAGCGCCAGATCCGTGAAGGCGAGGGTGACCACATCGAGCAAGGTCTGCCGCGATGAATTCCCGCCACCGCCGGCAACCAGGGAGCTTTGCTCGGCGGCGTATGCCAGCAGCGGCAGGGGGGGGGAGGAGTAGGGGGCACCGGCGGCGCTGCCGCCCGCCTGAGCCGCCTCGTGGAGACAACGCGGGGGCCTGATCCACTTTTTTCGGACGCCTCAGTAGCAGACCGCGTCTCTCGGGTTGTTCCAACTTACCCCTAAGGGAATTGATATGTATTAACTTATCATAGGAAGAGGACGTGTTTCATTGGAAGTTGCATACCTTTGGAATCTTTTCCGTCAAGTCTATATATGTGGATCTGATTAACACCAGTCCTATTTTTCACAAGTGTTATATTTGGCATATTAAAGTTCCACTAAAATTAAGATTTTTATGTGGTATGGATATATGGGTGGTATCAACAAACAATAGCTTGGCAAAGCATAGATACCATGGGAGAAAAAAAATGTTGTTTATGTGATCAAGATAAAAACATAAATCATTATTCATATCTTATCTATTTGCCACCCATCTTTGGTTTTCTACTCATATACAACATATTACTTACCTCCAGCAACTAGTATCTTGAATTTGTTTAGGAATTGTTTCGCTCGGTTGATTAGAACCTTAAAGCTCAAACCCAGGTGAGTTTGTGCTTTTCCCTTGGCAATCTAAAACTGCCGAAGTAATTGTGTTTTTAACAGATTGACAATTTCAAAAAAATTACAAGTTGTCTTCCGAGCTACATGATGGATTTGTGTGTGATCTTCTTTTCAGCGTGCGGAGGTGCGAGCAGTGGCGGAGCATGATGCTTGATACTTTAATAAAGATTGTCTTATGCATCACTTGATGCAAAGGCTGGTGGTATACTCTCCTTTCGGAACAAAAATCAAGACTTATTTTGGTACTACTTCAGTATTGAGTGTCATAGCGGAGGCAAAATAGTTGTCCTGATCTCCTCATCGCATTAACAGAGGAGGATTACAACAAAGTTATATGGATGTCCATTAGCATTATAGCTACTTCTACTAGTACAGACAGTAAGTTTGACCTTACAACAAAGTGCGCTTATAACAGGTCCAAGTATACGTCCAGATTGAACTTCTCAGCATGTGCGTTTTCCTATTGTACAATCTACTGTTTTTTTACACGACTTTGGCTCGCATTTTTTGTAGGTACTACTGCTGTACTGCAGATTAGTAATAGTTCGGTTAGCTTTTTCCTTCTACACCAACTCGTCACGTTCTCCCCAATAATTCGCCACGCACGTCTGAACCCCCGGTCCCAAGTGTTCACTATAAATACTGGCCTCGTGACCAGTCCTTCAACTCACCCAACGAACATTCGAGCTAAGCTTATCTAGCTCGCAGCCACCAAATTTTCGAGCTCCTAGTCCTAGCGCTAGCAAGCTACAAGCAGCAGCAGCAGCAATGGCGAAAAGTTGCACCTTAGCGCTACTTGGCGCACTCCTGGTGCTCTCGCTTCTTGTGAGCCCCATTGCTTGCTCCCGCAAGCTCGCCAAGGCGGCGGGGCACCACAAGCCTGCTCCAGTCAAGGGCCACAAAAACCAGACCACCACTAACCCCTCCTCGTCCGCCGCATACGGCGGCGGCTGGTTGCCCGCCGGCGCCACGTATTACGGCAACCCCAACGGCGACGGGAGCGACGGTTAGTGCCTTGCTTACTTTACTGTGGGCCTTATGTCCATAATCCATGGGACCTACGTCGCACCCACATTCATCGAGCTGAAAGATACTGACGACAAGAAAACAAATTTGCAGGCGGAGCGTGCGGCTACCAGACCGCTGTAGGGCACCGGCCGTTCTCGTCGATGATCGCCGCCGGGAGCTCCCCTCTGTTCATGGCGGGCAAGGGCTGCGGCGCGTGCTATGATGTAAGCAACTCACCAAGCCCCTCCATTAATGGTGCAAAGTGGTCGGTTCGGCTGGTCCTGACAAAATGTGTTGATGTGACGTACGCAGGTTAAATGCACGAGCAACTCGGCCTGCTCCGGGAAGCCTGTGACCGTGGTCATCACCGACCTGAGCCCCGGCAACCTCTACCCCGGCGAGCCGTGCCACTTCGACATGAGCGGCACCGCCCTGGGCGCCATGGCGAAGCCCGGCATGGCCGACAAGCTCCGCGCCGGCGGTGTCATCAGGATGCAGTACAAGAGGTACGCAGCAGCACCACATAGGATCCTCTTCAGTCTTCAGCCTACAGTTACACGGAAAACAATGGAGTAAATGTGTGCTGATCTTGGCGCTCCTGTTAATCATGTCAGGGTGCCATGCAAGTACCCCGGCGTCAACATTGCCTTCAGGGTGGACCAGGGCGCCAACCCCTTCTACTTCAAGACCCTGATCGAGTTCGAGGACGACGACGGCGACCTCAAGGCCGTGGCCCTCAAGGAGGCCGGCAGCGGCGCCTGGACGCCCATGGCTCAGGACTGGGGCGCTCTGTGGCGCCTCAACAATGGCAGGCGGCTGCGCGCCCCCTTCTCGCTCCGGCTCACCTCCGACTCCGGCAGGAAGCTCGTCGTCAACAACGTCATCCCCGCCAACTGGAAGGCCGGGGCCACGTACCGCTCCCTGGTGAACTACCCCTGAGTCACGTCACAGCCATATTTACCTGCTCCATGTGTGAATTTTATATACCGCGAAAAGAAAGAATGTGCGTCCGGGTGCTGCGAGAGGCGGCGTCAGATGAGGAGGAGGAGCTCGCAAAATTGTGATGTTCCCTCCCTGGTCTCTGCATTCCCCTAGTGATGTATCATGTGTCATTAATCCATCTGTAATTTCCCCTTTTTTGCCTTCCTCTGCTTTGTCGTCGAGGAGACGATTGAACTGCAGCTAAAATGCTGCATGTCGATGTACCAAGTTGTGTGCTTTTTTACCACGCAATCCTTGAGAGAAATGAAATTTCACGATTACTACTTGCTTATGGAAGGGAAATGGGTCTGTTTAGGACATATCTAGATGTGACATAGTTATGTCACATCTAACTTGATCTCTTTGTGGTCTATTTTTTTATCCTTGTTTTTTTGTTTTTTGTTTCTTGTTGCTGCCTTGTTTGTGGGAGGTTAGATGTGATATCCTTAAAAAACATCTACTCCCTTTGTTCCTGAATATTTGTCTTTCTAGGCATTTTAAATGGGCACAACATACGGATGTATGTAGACATATTTTAGAGTGTAGATTCACTCATCTTGCTCCGTATGTAGTCATTTGTTGAAATCTCTAGAAAAACAAATATTTGGGTAGATGTGAATTAGACAAATTGAAGGAAAATTAGTGAAGGTGCAAATTACGGATAATCTGTACTAGCACTTTTACCAACCTGGACACTGGGAACCACCGGTAGCTGCGCTATTGATTCTGCTCGCCTGTCATGCCGGCTGCTTGCCGAGGATGACACATGCGATTCTCCCGGAAACGTAGACAAAGGAGCAGAGCCTTGAATGTTGCGAATACTGATTGCCCTACTCAATTATTGACACAAACCGTTTGTTGAAAGTACTTTTAGTGAAGGAGCTTCAGTTGTAAGTACGTAGTAGTACACATGTAGGCGCTACTCTATAAGTCTGCGCGCAAAATCTTCGGTTGTGTCTTTTCGATAAACAGGGCTTGATTGTACTACACTACCGCTCGGCATTATGAACTGGATAGTTGGCGTGTGGCTCTCACAAATTAAGACTATCCACTCGTAGAGATTAACATCCATACCCAATTTTCTACACGAGTGTGCATTATGCTCATAATAATTGAAGGTCGTCCGTATGATATTTAGCCGGGTTTGCAATTTCTATCATGTTTTTGTCCAGGCAGTATAGTTTGTTTTCCCGCAACAACATTTTTCCTAAACTATTACCGAAGAGAGGTCCCCACCTGAATATGATCTCATTTTAAAGAACAAGACATGTTGATTCTATTTATAAGGGAAAGCTAATCGAAAACTCACAACTCTGTTTATGTGAAAAAGCAAACCAAAAATTGCACACGCAACGAGGCCTTGTCGACACCACGACACTAGACGATAGTCACAAAACACAGGCAGATGCCAGGATCCGAAGCCACCGCTCAACTTCCCTAGCTCGCATGCGAGCCACAACGCCGCGCCTCTCAGACACATTGTAGCCCTTGCTACGTGAGACAATCGCCCGTAGACCACAAAAATTACCCGAAACATCTAAGACCGTTGTTGTCCCAACATACTAGCCAGACGGACCCATTAGATCGTGTCTACCGGGCCGACGAACTCACTACCCTCATTGCATCAGGTCACTCACAACGCATGCAACACTGAGCGGGCTAGCCTACAGCCTAGAGTTGCAGCCACGCCTCCATTCGAGATCACTGCCTTGGCACACATCCATTGTTCAGAGTAGTCGCTCCAGCATCCACGGACTCATGCCACAAAGCATGATCCAAATTGCCACGACCAACCAAACAAAAAAGCAACATCAAAAGAAGATTAGAGGGCGGCAAGACAATGCCCAAAGGTAGCATGAGTGGATAGTAGGGCCATTGCCAAACCGAGCACGACCACCCACCCAAAGAAAAGACAGGTGTTCATTGCGACACCAGAAGGGAAACGACACCCACAGACACCATCGTCGTAGAGCTTTTGCTCAAAACCATATCCATCACAAGAAAGATACTCAAGAGTAGCGTAGATCTCGAAGGCAACGCCAGAGCAGGCCGAAATCGATTGGCTGCAAGACGCGCAACCCGGGGCAGAGGCACATAGCACCGCTGAGGTGGACGTCCACACTGCGAGCTAGACCCCGTCGAGGAGCCAGACACCCGCGACGACAGGAGCATGGGCAACCGACACCATCGCGACTAACGCATAGGACGCGATGCAAGCTTCAACAAGAGCATCGGCTCCTTTTGAGGTCTTCCGAAGCTTCGCGTGTTTCTTGTCATCCAACAAATTTATTTTAAATCGGCAACTTATTTTGACCTCCGTAGATATTGATTTCATGTGGAAAAAACAAGCAGAAAATAGGAACCAACAGTGGGCACTAAATTAATAGGTTAGTATAGAAAAATAATATAAATTAATGTAAATATATATATATATATATATATATATATATAAATGGTAATATAATAGCATGAAACAGTCAAAAATATAGATACGTTTGAAACATTATCATCCTTGCGTCCTCATCTAAATCCTCCATCTTCTAGGTGACCTTCTTCACGTCCTCTGAAGCGGCTGCGATCTCCACCTTCTTCTTCTCGAGTATGGCCTTCTTCTCTTCGAACTTGAGCTTCTTCTCGGTCCCCGCCATCAACATGTTAAGCCTCTTGGCCTTGCATGCCTCCTTGACGTCCGAGTGCTTGATGTATGCCTCCTCCTTCTTCACCAAGATGTCATCAAACCTCTCTGTCGTCTTGGCCGCTGCACCTTCTCGTTGTGCCCTCTCCTCCTTCCCTTCTTTCCCCGGCCCCCTCTTCTAACTTTCTGGGGTGGTTCTTTTGTTGGGTTAGTTGGATCACCGGTTTCTTTCTCGGTGCCATGGGCGATAGTCTTGACAATGTATAGGTTCCACTTAGGTTGTCCATTCAACTTCAAACAACAACGCATGACGATGAAGTTTTTCTTCTCCAACTTTGAACACACTACACGCATGGGAAGGCTACAAAATAAAGCATTGTTAACAATGCATATCCGGCTACAAATGATCAACAAAACAATGCATATCTGGCAACAAATGGTCAACAACACAATGCATATTCGGCTACAAATGATCAACCAAACAATGCATATCCAGCAAAAATCCTGGTTCGGGAGGTTTAAACAAGACTTTGGTCTGCTCAAGTATAGATCATCCGCTGAGCTTGAAGGCTACATTAACACCTTCCTGCAAAACTTAGTCTAGTACCTGCCCTTTGATTGTTTTTTAGAGCCCTTCTCCCCCGTCTTATCCTTTTAGTTGCTTTAGGCAACCCTCTTGGGGCCAGTGTGTGTGTTTTGTAAAAACATGTAACTCCTGCACATTTACTGTAGGAAACTGTCTTACAGTCATTTAAAGGTAAAAAATAAAGCACATTTGGCTATGGTCAACAAAACATGCATATCCGACAACAAATGATCTACACAATGATGCAGATTCGGCTATAAATGATATATACAACAGTGCATATCCGGCTACAAATGATCTACACAACAATGCATATCTGGCTGCAAATGATCTACAATCCCTTGTAATGCACGGTCGGCGACGGCGACAGGGCCCGCGGCCCAGGCCCCGTTCTCCACCACATCCACCACCAGCACGCCCACCTCCACGACCACCACCTACGCCTCCGCCGGCCTTCTCATCTTTAGTGTTGCCGCCTTTCTGGTTTTCGCTTTGACGCGACGATTTTGCCGTGTCGCCGAGTTGATCTTTCGGGCGAGCGTGATCCCTGGATCCTCCAACTACCTCCGTCTCCGGTAGGTTCTCCTGCGAGTCCATGCATCAGCAACGGGAAGAAAGATGAGAATGGGCGAAAATGGACGGGGATTGGGTAGAGAGCGGCGAGATAGAAGAAGAGTGTGGAGGATTTTGCCGAAAAACAGTGCAACTAGCTACAAAAATGTTGGCTCTGCCGTAGTTTTGGGTGGGCATGGGATGTAGGCGTCCTACTTGGCTCGTGTCCGGACTGCTGCAAAGTCCCCTATTTTGGTTCCGCTTTGCAGGAGAATTGCAGTACGAACTGCTCTGTAGACCGATGAGGGTCGGCGTTGGATGGCTTGCGGGATCCGGACAAGTATGTTCTCAATCTCACGGGTACGAGATGTTTGAGGGTCGGCATTGAAGATGCCCCGGGGTTGGTTAAGCAAAGAGTGGTGAAAATATATTATGGCCATGAATATCGAGGGCGAAATGGCTATAATTCTACGTCGCACATATCACCATGCTACTCATGTTTTATGCGTTGGGTTTTCACCGTGTCACTAGAACTGCTAAACGGACGGACCCGAAAGACCCAGCCTTTCTTTCTCGTGCCGCTGCTGATCCACGCCGACTGATATGGATGGCCGCTACCACGTCCCTGTCCACATGGGCTGATGGCGACCCTCCATGTGGCGCGCACACGAGCACGGGCCAATCATTCCACAACGTCAGTCGAAGATTGAGCCCCTCGCCCTTGATGAGCGCTCATGTGCTGCGCTCTCTTTGTCCCGGATCGGATCCCTTCGGAGAGCGAGAGGAGCAGCGTCGAGGTCCTCTGCAGTACGTGTCACGGTAGAGGGGCCACCAACCGATCATCCATCGAGCAGCAGCGGCAGCCGGCGTGCGCATGGCCCCGCCCGCCACTGTGCCGGCCGTCCGTTCCTCGCCCGCCCCCACGGCGCATGTGGTGGGATTCCCGCGCGCGGATGCGAAGCTGAAAGGAGCTCGCACATGGCGGCCGTGCGTGCTGATTGGCACATCGTCTACTCTATGCTTCCAATCCATCCGTCCGTCCCCGTCGAGTTCCCGAGTTTTCGCACGTAGACTATACACAACTACGAGTGACACCAGCGTCGCGATCCCACAGGACAATCGTGTTCTTGACGAGCGGCAGCATGTCGGAGCGATTTGCGCATCGTATTCCGCACTGCACGAAAAAGAAACGGCGGACATGGCGCGGTCAGTGTACACGCATGGCACCAGTGATCCGTGCCGAAATTTCCAAGCTCCACATGCCGGAGTCGGAGTGTGCACTGTGGCCTGCTCACGCTTCAGAGTGTCGGCCACGGCGAGTCGGTAGTACATACACGTGGGCCGTCGCCGGCGGTTGCAAAGCTAGGGCTGTAGGGGCGGTGACTCAGCTTCCAGATGGGGCCGACCGTAACTGTCGCTGCCTTTCGGTTTTGGCCCCTGGCCCTGCCATTGCGGTGCCGCATGTGAGGCGAGTAATAAACAAGGGGACAGGTGGGAAGGTTTCGTTGGGGCAAGACCTGCATTCGGTTGCAACGGCAGCCGGAGGAGTGCTGTGCTGCGCCACTGCTCCACACTAATTCGGGACACTGCGAAGTTACAGACTCTTCGCGATCAAGGGGTTAGCTATTTCAGTGTGGACCGTGGAGTCTTCACTTCACCGTCCTGATGATGATAGATATCCGTCTGTTTCACGCCGTTCCAAATGAGCCTCACGTTCCGCTGGTTTGCTGCTGGTAGTTGTGGCGCCCACGCACGCTGCCTGGTTTCGCCGTTGAAGAACGTAGTATATGTATACTACCACTACGCATGTGTGCGTGTGTATGCATGGGTTTGCTCCGCCGACGTTTTCGCCCCGCGTGTAATTCGTTGGGAGATATTATTGAGTGTTGAACCTGCAACTTGACACTAGTATATACTCCAGCTTCTGCGTTCTGATTCTCGTGGTGCTTTGATTAATTATTACTAATCGTGGAGATTAGGAAAGTAGAGTTGACGTACAACTATCTTGGAGTAGATTCCAGACAGAAGTGCGTAGATTGTACTTGTCCCAGTTGGTTTTCGTTTTTGACAGGAGCTTGTCAAAAGTTGAAGTGCTTCTGCTTCAGAGGCAAGACGTTTACACTTATACATATTTTCTTTTTTTGCGGGAAATCAAGACCATTTGCTTTCTTGAATGCCGATAGTATATTTGACACCTCGAAATGATAAGAGAAATTAATGATCTTGGCAAAGGTATGTCACGTCCCGTTTCTCTGAGGTATGATCTTGACAGCCCCAAATGATACGTAAGAGAAATTATCCTGACTAGTCACGTCACCATTTTTCTGAATAGGGTATGTTTGCCATATGTGGTACAACTTATACATTACCGCCCAAAACATGTAAACGGGAGCGAGTTTTGCATGGTAAATATGGTATTGGGTTTTAATTATCGGATGGATACATACCTTAATCTCACAACACACATTTGTCAAACATCTAGAAAAGGAATCTTTTCCAAATGTACGCCTGGTCAATATCTTCTGAGTCTTCCCTGCCTCCTGCATTGACGTATTTCAAGCTATATCCTCATTCTGAGGAGTTGATTAGTGAATGACATGTTCTTTATATGGAAATTAGTGAATGGCATGTGATCAAGTTGAGATTCTTAGAGTGGAGAAATGCCTATGATCGAAATGGGTCCATAAGGTGCTTTATTGAGCAATAAAGAGTAAGCGTGTGTTAGCCTAAACAAAAATGTGAACACATGCGGTGAGGGTTTTCTTATTTGGGCTGGCTCTGGTTGGCCCGAAAGGCTGAATGAGTTTATTAGGGAGAGTAGATTAAACTGGGCCAGGTTTTCTCAGGATAAAAAACAGAACACTAGGCTAGGCACGTCTCAAAAAGAAAAGCTCTGAAGCTCCTGTTCGACGGTCATGAGCATCAAAACGAGCAACTTTCGCCAAATGTGGCGTGCAAATGAGCCGGCCCAATTCGCAGGCGCAGAGCGAATCGAAAAAAGAAAAGCACACGCAATGGGACTTGAACTCCCAACCTCGCGGTGCTAGCCAACTGAGCTAGGGACTGAGTACGACTGAATGCAGCACTACATTTAAAAGTACCAACGAAAAAGTGGCAGATCCGGGGTTTCAAAACTTTTTCAACATCTTTTAAAAAATGTGAACAATATTTCTTTAAAATTCGAAAAATGTTTGGAAATCGTAAAAAAACGAATATTCATTTTCATTTTTTCTAAAATTATGAACAAATTTCAAAAATCTGAATAAATTTTTGAACCGTGAACAATTTTTAAAAAGGTGAATTTAGAATACACGCTGAACATTTCTCTTAGTATACCGAGTACATTATTCAAATATACACTAAACATTTTTAAACATACGATGAACTTTTTTTCCAAATGCACATTGGACATTTTTTTCACTCTACGATGAACATTTTTCTTCAATGCGGTGAACCAAAAAGGAATTTCGAATGTTTTCGAAATGTGATTTTTTTTTTGAAAACATGAACAAAATTTGAAATTTCAAACATTTTCTGAAAAGTCAACGAATTTTGAAAATTCTGAACATTTTTTGGAAAATTTGAATTTATGAAAAAAGAAGGAAAAAAAGAAAACAGAAAAAAGTAGAAATGAAAAGAAAAGGAAGAAATAAGAAGAGAAAAAGAAGAAATAAAACAGAAATAATGAAGAAAACTATAAAAACCAGAAAAACAGAACAAAACAGAAAACTACAGGTTCCTCGCTGCAAATAGGTCGACCCTTGTCAATCGCTCGCTTCCCTTCGTTTAAGCGAACCTGTGACGATTTGACGCTAACGGGCGTCATATAGAACCCAAAATCTAAAAAATGGCCGTGCGCTAAGCGGAGAGAACGAGCCGCCGGCTCTGTCATACACATGCATGCAAGGTTTTGTCTGCTAGTGCATGTGATTCATCATTAAATGCTTTCAGATTTATTATATCCGGTGGACAATAAAGAAGATTCACGTATATTTATTCCGGTTCTTTAATTTTTAAAAAGTCATATCTTTCAAACCACGTGTCGGAATTCAGATCCGTTTTCATCGTTGGGTTCGTCGTGACGAGATCTTTGAAACTAGATCCCATATGGATATGTTTCAATGAAATTTTTTTGATGCCAATTTTGATGATATATTTGTGCAACTTTAGTACTGTATTGTGTAACTTTAGTAGTACATCGTGCAACTGTTTTTCAAACCTAATGTTTGGAGCTGCACCTTCGTATGAGGTTGCAACCTAGCAACCAGGACAACTTTGATGTGCAACTAGTCTATTACCTCGACGAAAGTCGATGGGCAACCTCCTCTTGTAATGTAGTCTAGTCGCACACATATTGATGTTTAGTTGGCGTGTAATGTAGTCTAGTTGCACACACATTGATGTTTAGTTGGCAGGAAGACTAGTTGCACACATATGTGCTCAGTTGGCTTGTAATTTAGTTTAGTTGCACATACACTGATGTTTAGTTGGCAGGACACTAGTTGCATACACATATGCTTAGTTGGCGCGGCAATATAGTCTAGTTGCACACACATTGATGTTTAGTTGGCAGGACTATTTGGCACACACATATGCTCAATTGGCGCGGCAATCTAGTCTAGTTGCACACACATTGATGTTTAGTTGGCAGGACACTAGTTGAACACACATATGCTCAGTTAGTGCGGCAATATAGTCTAGTTGCACACACATTGATATTTAGTTGGAAGGACTATTGACACACACATATGCTCAGTTGGCGCGGCAATGTAGTCTAGTTGCACATATATTGATGTTTAGTTGGCAGGAAGACTAGTTCGTCGAAACATCCCCATGCGGGATCTAGTTTTGAAGAGCACGTCGCGAGGGTTTCAATGATGAAAACATATCTGAATTTCGACACGCGGTTTAGAAGATATGTCTTATATAATTTTAAAAACCAAAAATTAATGCATAAATGACGAACATGAGGAACATTTAATGAATCAACATGCAGGCACTGGACGCATGCATGAAGCGGCTGTCCAAACAGGCACTAATGCGAGTGGGGCTGATCGGGTGGCTGATTCCTTCGTTTTCTTTTTCTGGACATGAAAGTGACAGGTACTTACCTTATTTAGCTGGCCGCTGAATCGCACTAGTAGGCAGCCGGCCGCCAACTAGACGCGTCCCATATAGAAACCACCGAAAAGCTCCCCTTGTTTACCGTCACGGCTATATGTCATTTGTCTGAGCTGCTTCTGCCTGAGTCTTTCTTTCTTTCTTTTATTTCTTTGTGCTGTTTGTAACGGGTTTTTCGCTGATTTTCTTTGGTTTTTCTGTTTCCTTAATTTTTTTTCATTGGTTTTTCTTTGTGTTTCTTCACCAGTTTTCTTTGGTTTTATTTATTTTATTCTTTTATCCTTTTTCAACACAGGTCTACTTTTTCAATACAAATTGTACATTTTTAGTATACATATGGAACCTTATTTTGATACATGTTGAACAATTTTAAATACACGATGTACATTTTTTTAAATACATGGTTTTTACATTTTTTTCGAATACACCTTGAACATTTTTTTAAGAGAAAGTTATGTTTTTGATCATCAAGTTCACCAAAAGTATACACTTGGCCTCTCGAAAAAAATTGGGAGACATTTGGTCCTTCAAGTCTCAAAACTAGGTAAGTTTAACTATAATCAGTATTTCTGTAAAAATCGGACACATGGAAGCGGTTTTATCTATCCTTCTCTAGTCTCTCTTTCATACCGCTGCAATTTTTTATCAAGCACCTTGTGTGCATTCTCCCTGGACACTGACGGCGATGTTCCCGAGCTCAAAGCCAGCATCACACGCAGGTGGTAGCTACACCACGACCATGTGTTGCCGTCGTCCGTCGACACCTCCACGTCGCCCCCTTCTATGCCATGGCGCGCGCGACGAGGGGCTAGTCGTGCATGAACGGCATCGTGTACGAGCGGCTGCACAGGTCGGCGTTGCGGATGTCGCGACAACTGGATGGGGACAGGAGGGAGAAGGCGGCGGCGTTGCTGGACGGGACGTTGGCACGGGATGAGTGGTAGAAGGAGGAGGCGATGCAGGTGTTGCGGGTGACGCTGTTGTGCACGAGTTGCATGCCACCCATTCCGCCATTGATATGGTCCATGGTGCAGATGCTGCGAGAGTGCAGCGAGTACGCACGTGTGCTCGTCCATGGCCTCGGTCAAATCCATCTTCTAGGGCGGCACGTAGCATGTGGACTCAACGTTGTCCAACTTACCATCCATGCACGAGTGTGGCGAAGCAATAGATGCAGAAGCACAGGCGGGAGCCCGGCGAAGTCCTGTGTTGTCGTTGATGTGTTGCACGAACGCACACAAGGCACTTGAGAAAATTCTGCTATAATATCACAGAGAGAGAGGGCAAAAAGAAGAGAGATCAAACCGATGACACTTCAGTGGTTTTCCTCACAATTCTAGTTTTGGACGAAATGTCTTTTGGTTTCGTGACATGAGGGACCAAATGTCGACTAAAAAAAGGTTTACAGACGAGATTGTTAGAGTAGTCATTATGATATACGACTTCTAGTCCAAGTCAGTTTTGTACCCCTACTTCAAATCGGTTTGTACCCTCTTATATACTCTTGTATGTCGCACCAAATCATCAATAAGAAACAGTTTTATTCAGCTTTCATGGTATCAGATACCGGTCCCAGGGTTTAGGGTATGGCTCCGCCAATGTCACCGCCGCAGCCGCCGCCCGGCTACTTCGAGCGCCGGGCCGCACTCATCGCCAAGGCTGCCAACGCCGCGGCCGCTTCTCTCTCGGCCCTCACCATAACTCCACAAAACTACCCTGCACCCATCCTCGCCGCACCAATATCTCTTGCTGACACAATCTCCGACGTCAGCCCCTACATCCCCATAGTTCTTGATCTCGCCGCCCACAACTACTACCATTGGAGACATCTCTTCGATCTCCACCTCGGCCGCTGCAACCTGCGCTCGCATGTCGCCGCCAACTGTCTTCCCCGCCCCGACGATCCGCAATGGTTGAAAGACGATCTCGCGATCGTCCAGTGGTTCTACACCCGCATCACCATCGAGATCTTCAACATGCTCGATCACGACGGCGCCACCGCTGCCAACATCTGGCACTCCCTCCGTCAGCTCTTCCAAAGCAACACCGACGCTCGGAAAAACGCTCTCCACACCGAGCTTCGCAATATGGTGCAAGGAGACGCCCCGGTGAACCTGTTCTGCCAGCGCGTTAAGACCATTGGTGATGAGCTCCGCGAACTCGGCGATACAGTTAGCGACTCACAGCTAGTCAATATCGTCGTCGGCGGCCTCAGCGAAGACTTTGACAAGCAAGCCTCGTTCATACCGATGATACGGCCCCCTCCTACCTTCGCTGAAGTTCGTTCCTTGCTACAACTCGCGGCGGAAACACAAGCTCGCAAGGACTCTTGCCCCAAGGTCTTTCATGCTGCGGCTCGTCCTCCTCTGTCGTCTACACCAGCGCCGCCTTCCAGGCCGGCTCCTGCCGCCGGGCCGTCCGCATCGTCATCTGTTGAACCGCCCCCAGGCTGGCGTCCTAGTCCGAACTACCGCGGCAAAAACCCTATCTACAGGCCGCCGTTGACTCGTTCGGTTCCGCCTACGACATCACCAGCACCGAGTCCTGCACCACCCACCAGTGCTCCATCTGCGGTTGCATGGCGGCCTCCTCATGATCTTTGGACGGGGCTTGTTCAAGCATGGCCCATGCCCTGGTCCGCTCCGTCCACCCTCGGTGCTCCGCCGGCATACTCAGGTGCCTGGCAACCCGGCCTTCGGCCGCCTACTGGTGCTCCCGGGGTTCTCAACCCCCGACAGCCGGCCAATGCCTATCACGCCGCCCCGACGTATGCTCCTTATGGTCATTACAGCACCGACGGCGGCGCCTACTACACACCTCAGCCGGCCCTGCTCCCGACGCCACCCCCACCACAGCCGGCCAATGCCTACTACACTCCCCAGCCGGCCCTACTGCCTTCACCATCGTATCCGCCGGCACCGCTTCCGACGCCACCCTCACCTGCGACGCCGAGCTGGGATCAAGCTGCCTTTCTCCAGGCCATGAATAACTTTGCTGCACAAGGAAACTCAGGTACGGATTGGATCTTTGATTCAGGGGCCTCTAGTCATATGTCTGCATCTAGTAATTGGTTATCTTCTTGCACTAAATCTCCTTTCCCTTCCATTATCCTTGGAGATGGATCATCTATTCCTATATATTGTGTTGGTCAGGCTCAACTTCCCTCTTCCACCAAACCTCTTTTACTTCGCGATGTTCTAGTTGCACCCGCCCTCATTAAAAATCTTATCTCTGTTCGCCAATTTACTTGCGACAATCTAGTTTCGGCTGAATTTGACCCTTTTGGTTTATCTGTGAAGGATTACCTGACCAAGGCCGAGATCGCTCGCTTCAATAGCTCCGGTGATCTTTATTCTCTTAATGGAGTTCCTGTCGCCACCCCTCCAACATCTATGCTGGCCTCCGTCGATCTCTGGCATCGTCGCTTGGGCCATCCCAACCCCGCCGTCTTAGCTTCTATGCTTAGTGAATTTACCATACCATGTAATAGGGACTCTCATAATTCTGTGTTTTGCGAGTCTTGTCAATTAGGCAAACATGTGAGTCTTCCCTTTAGTTCCTCTAGTTCTTGTAGCACTTATCCCTTTGAATTAATACATTGTGATTTATGGACCTCTCCCATTGCAAGTGTTTCGGGTTTTAAATACTACCTTGTTATCCTAGATGATTTCACCCACTTTGTCTGGACTTTTCCTCTACGCAACAAATCCGAGGTCCATTCTCTTTTCCTTAATTTTCAACGCTATCTGTCTGTTCACTTCTTCTTCCCAATTCGCTTTATCCAATGTGACAATGGTCGCGAGTTTGATAACATTAAAAATCGTACTTTCTTCTTACAACATGGCATCCTGCTTAGGTTCTCATGTCCCTACACCTCCCCTCAAAATGGTAAAGCAGAACGCTCTCTTTGCACCCTCAATGATATAGTTCGCACTTTCCTCATTCAATCATCTATGCCTCCCAAGTTTTGGGCTGAAGCCCTACACATGGCCACCTTCCTTCTAAATATTCGACCTTCTAAAACTAAACCCAACACTACTCCCTATTATTCCCTCTTTCTTTCCCACCCCGACTACTCCGCAGTTCGTGTTTTCGGCTGTCTCTGTTTTCCCAATGCCTACGCCACTTCTGCAAATAAATTGTCACCACGCTCTATCCAATGTGCTTTTCTCGGCTTCTCTGACGAGCACAAAGGCTATCGTTGTCTCGACCTTCACACCGGACACGTTCATGTCTCTCGTCATGTCACGTTTGCTGAGCACATTTTTCCTTTCTCACAACGCACTACTACACCATCCAACACCCCTAGCTCCACAAACACCCCCTCTCCCCGTCCTTTCCAACTATATACTCCCCTACCTGCCGAACACAACTTATCACCACCACCATTAACACCCACCATAGCCAATCCCAACCATACACTCACCCCACCCGAGACGTCTCCAACACCCCCGACCCCTGCTTCCTCCCCAACACCCCCGGCCCCTACTCCCACTCCACCACCCAGCCCTGCTCCCACTCCACCACCCAGCCCTACTCCTTCGTCCGACTCTTCCGCTGCGCCGGACTCACCAGTACCCACCTTACCCCCTCGTGCTATTCCTACAGCAGCCCCAATTAATGATCATCGCATGCGTACTAGGGCCAAATCAGGATTTCATCAACCCCAAGACCGCCTAAACCTTCATACCTGTTGGAAATATGCCCTAGAGGCAATAATAAATTGGTTATTATTATATTTCCTTGTTCATGATAATCGTTTATTATCCATGCTAGAATTGTATTGATTGGAAACTCAGATACATGTGTGGATACATAGACAACACCATGTCCCTAGTAAGCCTCTAGTTGACTAGCTCGTTGATCAATAGATGGTTACGGTTTCCTGACCATGGACATTGGATGTCGTTGATAACGGGATCACATCATTAGGAGAATGATGTGATGGACAAGACCCAATCCTAAGCATAGCATAAAAGATCGTGTAGTTTCGTTTGCTAGAGCTTTTCCAATGTCAAGTATCTTTTCCTTAGACCATGAGATCGTGCAACTCCCGGATACCGTAGGAGTGCTTTGGGTGTGCCAAACGTCACAACGTAACTGGGTGACTATAAAGGTGCACTACGGGTATCTCCGAAAGTGTCTGTTGGGTTGGCACGGATCGAGACTGGGATTTGTCACTCCGTGTGACGGAGAGGTATCTCTGGGCCCACTCGGTAATGCATCATCATAATGAGCTCAATGTGACTAAGGCGTTAGTCACGGGATCATGCATTGCGGTACGAGTAAAGAGACTTGCCGGTAACGAGATTGAACAAGGTATTGGGATACCGACGATCGAATCTCGGGCAAGTAACATACCGATTGACAAAGGGAATTGTATACGGGATTGACTGAATCCTCGACACCGTGGTTCATCCGATGAGATCATCGTGGAACATGTGGGAGCCAACATGGGTATCCAGATCCCGCTGTTGGTTATTGACCGGAGAGGCGTCTCGGTCATGTCTGCATGTCTCCCGATCCCGTAGGGTCTACACACTTAAGGTTCGGTGACGCTAGGGTTGTAGAGATATATGTATGCGGAAACCCGAAAGTTGTTCGGAGTCCCGGATGAGATCCCGGACGTCACGAGAGGTTCCGGAATGGTCCGGAGGTGAAGAATTATATATAGGAAGTCCAGTTTCGGCCACCGGGAAAGTTTCGGGGGTTACCGGTATTGTACCGGGACCACCGGAAGGGTCCCGGGGGTCCACCGGGTGGGGCCACCTATCCCGGAGGGCCCCATGGGCTGAAAGTGGAAGGGAACCAGCCCCTAGTGGGCTGGGCGCCCCCCATGGGCCTTTCCCCATGGGCCTTTCCCCATGCGCCTAGGGTTGCAAACCCTAGGGTTGGGGGGCTTCCCTCTTGCCTTGGGGGGCAAGGCAACCCCTTTTCTCCCTTTGGCCGCCGCCCCCCCTTGAGATCCCATCTCTAGGGCCGGCGCCCCCCCAGGGGGCCTATATAAAGGGGGGGAGGGAGGGCAGCAACCCACAGCCTTGGGCGCCTCCCTCCTCCCCTGCTACACCTCTCCGTCTCTTGCAGAAGCTCGGCGAAGCCCTGCCGGAGACCCGCTACATCCACCACCACGCCGTCGTGCTGCTGGATCTTCATCAACCTCTCCTTCCCCCTTGTTGGATCAAGAAGGAGGAGACGTCGCTGCACAGTACGTGTGTTGAACGCGGAGGTGCCGTCCGTTCGGCACTCGGTCATTGGTGATTTGGATCACGGCGAGTACGACTCCGTCATCCACGTTCATTGGAACACTTCCGCTCGCGATCTACAAGGGTATGTAGATGCACTCCTTTCCCCTCGTTGCTAGTAGACTCCATAGATGCATCTTGGTGAGCGTAGGAAAATTTTAAAATTATGCTGCGATTCCCAACAGTGGTATCAGAGCCAGGCCTATGCGTAGTTACTATGCACGAGTAGAACACAAAGCAGTTGTGGGCGTTGAGTTTTCCAATTCTTCTTGCCGCTACTAGTCTTTTCTTGTTTCGGCGGCATTGTAGGATGAAGCGGCCCGGACCGACCTTACACGTACGCTTACGTGAGACAGGTTCCACCGACTGACATGCACTAGATGCATAAGGTGGCTAGCGGGTGTCTGTCTCTCCTACTTTAGTCGGAACGTATTCGATGAAAATGGTCCTTATGAAGGGTAAATAGAAATTGGCAAATCGCGTTGTGGTCATACGTAGGTAAGAAAACGTTCTTGCTAGAAACCTACAAACCACGTAAAAACTTGCAACAACAATTAAAGGACGTCTAACTTGTTTTTGCAGCAAGTGCTATGTGATGTGATATGGCCAGAAGATGTGATGAATGATATATGTGATGTATGAGATTGATCACATTCTTGTAATAGGAATCACGACTTGCATGTCGATGAGTATGACAACCGGCAGGAGCCATAGGAGTTGTCTTTATTATTTTGCATGACCTGCGTGTCATTGAATAACGCCATGTAAATTACTTTACTTTGTTGCGAAACGCGTTAGCCATAGAAGTAGAAGTAATCGTTGGCATGACGACTTCATGAAGACACAATGATGGAGATCATGGTGTCATGCCGGTGACGAAGATGATCATGGTGCCCCGAAGATGGAGATCAAAGGAGCATGATGATATTGGCCATATCATGTCACTATTTGATTGCATGTGATGTTTATCATGTTTTTGCATCTTATTTGCTTAGCACGACGGTAGTAAGTAAGATGATCCCTTATAAAAATTTCAAGAGACGTGTTCCCCCTAACTGTGCACCGTTGCGAAGGTTCGTAGTTTCGAAGCACCACGTGATGATCGGGTGTGATAGATTCTAACGTTCAAATACAACGGGTGTTGACGAGCCTAGCATGTACAGACATGGCCTCGGAACACATGCAAAACACTTAGGTTGACTTGACGAGCCTAGCATGTACAGACATGGCCTCGGAACACAAGAGACCGAAAGGTCGAACATGAGTCGTATAGCAGATACGATCAACATGGAGATGTTCACCGATGATGACTAGTCCGTCTCACGTGATGATCGGACACGGCCTAGTTTGACTCGGATCATGTATCACTTAGATGACTAGAGGGATGTCTATCTGAGTGGGAGTTCATTAATCAGATGAACTCAATTATCAAGAACATAGTCAAAAGGTCTTTGCAAATTATGTCTTGCGCTTTAGTTCTACTGTTTAAGATATGTTCCTAGAGAAAATTTAGTTGAAAGTTGGTAGTAGCAATTATGCGGACTGGGTCCGTAAACTGAGGATTGTCCTCATTGCTGCACAAAAGGCTTATGTCCTTAATGCACCACTCGGTGTGCTGAACCTCAGCGTCGTCTGTAGATGTTGCGAAACATCTGACATACACGTTTTGATGACTACGTGATAGTTCAGTGAGTAATGCTAACGGTTTAGAATTGTGGCACCAAAGACGGTTTTTTGAAACGTCGCAGAACATATGAGATGTTCCGAAGACTGAAATTGGGATTTCGGACTAGTGCCCACGTCAAGAGGTATGAGACCTCTGACAAGTTTCTTAAGCCTGCAAACTAAGGGAGAAAAGCTCAATCATTGAGCATGTGCTCAGATTGTCTGAGTACCACAATCGCTTGAATCGAGTGGGAGTTAATCTCCCAGATGAGATAGTGATAGTTCTCCATAGTCACTGCCACCAAGCTAGTAGAGCTTCGTGATGAACTATAACATATCAGGGATAGTTATGATGATCCTTGAGCTATTCGCGATGTTTGACACCGCGAGAGTAGAAATCAAGAAGGAGCATCAATTGTTGATGGTTAGTAAAACCACTAGTTTAAGAAGGGCAAGGGCAAAAGGAATACTTCATGAAACAGCAAGTCGTTTGCTGCTCTAGTGAAGAATCCCAAGGTTGAACCCAAACCCGAGACTAAGTGCTTCTGTAATGAGAGGAACGGTCACTGAAGCAGTACTACCCTAGATATTTGGTAGATGAGAAGGCAGGCAAGGTCGACAGAAGTATATTAGATATACATTATATGAATGTGTACTTTACTAGTACTCCTAGCAGCACCAAGGTATTAGATATTGGTTCGGTTACTCGAAATAAAAGCTGCGGAATAAATGGAGACTAGCTAAAGGTGAGATGACGATGTGTGTTGGAAGTGTTTCCAAAGTTGATATGATCAAGCATCGCATGCTCCCTCTACTATCGAGATTTGGTGTTTGCGTTGAGCATGATTGGATTATGTTTATCGCAATACGGTTATTCATTTAAGGAGAATAATGGTTACTCTGTTTATTTGAATAATACCTTCAATGGTCTTACACCTAAAATGAATCTCGATCGTAGTGATACACATGTTCATGCCAAAAGTAATGATAGTACCACATACTTGTGGCACTGCTATTTGAGTCATATTGGGATAAAACGCGTGAAGAAGCTCCATGTAGATGGATCTTTGGACTCACTCGTTTTTGAAAGGATTGAGACATGCGAACCATGTCTATTGGTATACACGCGTGAAGAAACTCCATGCAGATGGATCGTTTGGACTCACTTGATTTTGAATCACTTGAGACATGCAAATCATACCACATGGGCAAGATGACTGAAAGTCCTCATTTTCAGTAAGATGGAACAAGAGAGCAACTTGTTGGAAGTAATACATTTGATGTATGCAGTCCAATGAGTGCTGAGGCATGCAGTGGATATCGTTATGTTCTTACTTCACAGATGGTTTGAGTAGATGCTGAGTGTATTTACTTGATGAAACACAAGTCTGAATTATTGAAAGGTTCAAGTAATTTCAGAGTGAAGTTGAAGATCGTCGTGACAAGAGGATAAAATGTCTGTGATATGATCATAGAGGTGAGTATCTGAGTTACGAGTTTGGCACACAATTAAGACATTGTGGAAAGTGTTTCACAATTAATACCGCCTGGAACACCATAGTGTGATGGTGTGTCCGAACATCATAACTGCACCCTATTGGATATGGTGCATACCATGATGTCTCTTATCGAATTACCACTATCATTTATGGGTTAGGCATTAGAGACAACCGCATTCACTTTAAAAGGGGCACCACGCAATTCCGTTGAGACGACACCGTTTAGAGAAACCTAAGTTGTCGTTTCTTAAAAGTTTGGGGCTGCGATGCTTATGTGAAAAGGTTTCAGGCTGATAAGCTCGAACCCAAAGCGGATGAATGCATCTTCATATAATGCCCAAAACAGTTGGGTATACCTCCTATTTCAGATTTGGAAGCAAAAGTAATTGCTTCTAGAGACAGGTCCTTTCTCGAGGAAAAGTTTCTCTCGAAAGAATTGAGTGGGAGGATGGTGGAGACTTGATGAGGTTATTGAACCATAACTTCAACTAGTGTGTAGCAGGGCACAAGAAGTTGTTCCTGTGGCACCTACACCAATTGAAGTGGAAGCTTATGATAGTGATCATGAAACTTCGGATCAAGTCACCACCAAACCTCGTAGGACGACGAGGATACGTGCTACTTCAGAGTGGTACGTGATCCTGTCTGAGATATCATGTTGTTGGACAATACTGAACCTACGAGCTATGGAGAAGCGATGGTGGGCCCATATTCCGACAAATGGTTAGAAGCCATGAAATCCGAGATAGGATCCATGTATCAGAACAAAGCATGGACTTTGGTGAACTTGCCCGATGATCGGCAAGCCATTGAGATAAATGGATCTTTAAGAAGAAGACGGACATGGACGGTAATGTTACTGTCTATGAAGCTCGACTTGTGGCAAAGAGTATTTTCACAAGTTCAAGGAGTTGACTACGATGAGATTTTCTCATCCGTAGCGATGCTTAAAGTCCGTCGGAATCATGTTAGCATTAGCTGCATTTTTGAAATCTGGCAGATGGATGTCAAAATAAGTTTCCTTACCAGTTTTCATAAGGAAAGGTTGTATGTGATACAATCAGAAAGGTTTTGTCGATCCTAAGGATGCTAAAAGGTATGCTAGCTCCAGCGATCCTTCCATGGACTAGAGCAAGCATCTCGGAGTCAGTATATACGCTTTGATGGAGTGATCAAAGTTTTTGGGTTTATACAAAGTTTGTTAGAAACTTGTATTTACAATAAAGTGAGTGGGAGCGCTACAACATTTCTGATAAGTATATGTGAATGACATATTGTTGATCCGAAATGATGTAATATTTCTGGAAAGCATAAAGGGTTGTTTGAAAGGAGTTTTTCAAAGGAAGACCTGGATAAAGCTGCTTACATATTGGGCATCAAGATCTATAGAGATAGATCAAGACGCCTGATGATACTTTCAAAGAACGCACACCTTGACATGATTTTGAAAGAGTTCAAAATAGATCAGCAAAGAAGGAGTTCTTGGCTGTGTTACAAGGTGTGAGTATTGAGTAAGACTCAAGACCTGACCACAGCAGAAGAAAGAGAAAGGACGAAGGTCGTCCCCTATGCTTTAGACGTAGGCTCTACAGTATGCTATGCTGTGTACCGCACATGAAGTGTGCCTTGCCATGAGTTGGTCAAGGGGTACAATAGTGATCCGGGAATGGATCACATGACAGCGGGCGAACTTATCCTTAGTACCTAGTGGACTAAGGAATTTTCTCGATTATGGAGGTGAAAAGGAGTTCGTCGTAAAGGGTTACGTCGATGCGAACTTTAACACTAATCCGGATGGCTCTGAGTAGTAAACCGGATTCGTATAGTAGAGTAGTTATTTGAAATGGCTCCAAATAGCGCGTGGTAGCATCCACAAGATGACATAGATATTCGTAAAGCACACACGGATATGAAAGGTTCATACCCGTTGACTAATAACCTCTCTCACAAGCATAACATGATCAAACCAGAACTCATTGAGTGTTAATCACATAGTGATGTGAACTAGATTGGTGACTCTAGTAAACTCTTTGGATGTTGGTCACATGGTGATGTGACCTATGAGTGTTAATCACATGGTGATGTGGACTAGATTATTGACTCTAGTGCAAGTGGGAGACTGTTGGAAATATGCCCTAGAGGCAATAATAAATTGGTTATTATTATATTTCCTTGTTCATGATAATCGTTTATTATCCATGCTAGAATTGTATTGATTGAAAACTCAGATACATGCGTGGATACATAGACAACACCATGTCCCCAGTAAGCCTCTAGTTGACTAGCTCGTTGATCAATAGATGGTTACGGTTTCCTAACCATGGACATTGGATGTCGTTGATAACGGGATCACATCATTAGGAGAATGATGTGATGGACAAGACCCAATCCTAAGCATAGCATAAAAGATCGTGTAGTTTCGTTTGCTAGAGCTTTTCCAATGTCAAGTATCTTTTCCTTAGACCATGAGATCGTGCAACTCCCGGATACCGTAGGAGTGCTTTGGGTGTGCCAAACGTCACAACGTAACTGGGTGACTATAAAGGTGCACTACGGGTATCTCCGAAAGTGTCTATTGGGTTGGCACGGATCGAGACTGGGATTTGTCACTCCGTGTGACGGAGAGGTATCTCTGGGCCCACTCGGTAATGCATCATCATAATGAGCTCAATGTGACTAAGGCGTTAGTCACGGGATCATGCATTGCGGTACGAGTAAAGAGACTTGCCGGTAACGAGATTGAACAAGGTATTGGGATACCGACGATCGAATCTCGGGCAAGTAACATACCGATTGACAAAGGGAATTGTATACGGGATTGACTGAATCCTCGACACCGTGGTTCATCCGATGAGATCATCGTGGAACATGTGGGAGCCAACATGGGTATCCAGATCCCGCTGTTGGTTATTGACCGGAGAGGCGTCTCGGTCATGTCTGCATGTCTCCCGATCCCGTAGGGTCTTACACACTTAAGGTTCGGTGACGCTAGGGTTGTAGAGATATATGTATGCGGAAACCCGAAAGTTGTTCGGAGTCCCGGATGAGATCCCGGACGTCACGAGAGGTTCCGGAATGGTTCGGAGGTGAAGAATTATATATAGGAAGTCCAGTTTTGGCCACCGGGAAAGTTTCGGGGGTTACCGGTATTGTACCGGGACCACCGGAAGGGTCCCGGGGGTCCACCGGGTGGGGCCACCTATCCCGGAGGGCCCCATGGGCTGAAAGTGGAAGGGAACCAGCCCCTAGTGGGCTGGGCGCCCCCCCATGGGCCTTTCCCCATGCGCCTAGGGTTGCAAACCCTAGGGTGGGGGGCTTCCCCCTTGCCTTGGGGGGCAAGGCAACCCCTTTTCCCCCTTTGGCCGCCGCCCCCCCTTGAGATCCCATCTCTAGGGCCGGCGCCCCCCAGGGGGCCTATATAAAGGGGGGGAGGGAGGGCAGCAACCCACAGCCTTGGGCGCCTCCCTCCTCCCCTGCTACACCTCTCCGTCTCTTGCAGAAGCTCGGCGAAGCCCTGCCGGAGACCCGCTACATCCACCACCACGCCGTCGTGCTGCTGGATCTCCATCAACCTCTCCTTCCCCCTTGCTGGATCAAGAAGGAGGAGACGTCGCTGCACCGTACGTGTGTTGAACGCGGAGGTGCCGTCCGTTCGGCACTTGGTCATCGGTGATTTGGATCACGGCGAGTACGACTCCGTCATCCACGTTCATTGGAACGCTTCCGCTCGCGATCTACAAGGGTATGTAGATGCACTCCTTTCCCCTCGTTGCTAGTAGACTCCATAGATGCATCTTGGTGAGCGTAGGAAAATTTTAAAATTATGCTGCGATTCCCAACAATACCTCCGTATCTCTCACTTCTCTTCCAAAGAATTACAAAACTGCTCTACTTGATCCCAATTGGGCCGCTGCCATGCAAGAAGAATATAATGCTTTACTTCAAAACAACACCTGGCAACTTGTTCCTCGTCCTCCCAATACAAATATTGTTTCTGGCAAATGGATTTTTCGCCAAAAGTTCCACTCTGATGGGAGCCTCTCACGATATAAAGGCAGGTGGGTTTGCCGTGGCTTTTCTCAGCAACAAGGAATTGATTACGAAGAAACCTTCTCTCCTGTTGTTAAACCTAGCACCATTCGCACCGTTCTTAGTGTTGATGTCTCCTCTTCATGGCCCATTCACCAACTTGATGTTAAAAATGCTTTCCTCCATGGTTCCCTTCAAGAAACTGTCTACTGCCAGCAACCTCTGGGTTTTGAAAATCCATCCTTTCCAACTCATGTATGTCTTCTTCAGAAATCTCTCTACGGTCTTAAACAGGCCCCACGAGCTTGGTTTCAACGCTTCTCCTCCTTCATTCAAACAATAGGCTTCACTCCATCTCTCTCCGACACCTCTCTTTTTGTGTATCATCAAACTTCTGACACTGCCTATTTACTTCTCTATGTAGATGATATCATTCTTACCGCCTCCTCTCAAAAGTTCTTAGATCATATTGTCTCTCTTCTTAGATCTGAATTTTCTATGACTGACCTAGGACTCCTTCATCATTTCTTAGGCATTGCTGTTGTTCGAGATTCCTCCAGCCTTTTTCTTCCCCAACGCCAGTATATTCTTGATCTTCTTAATCGTGCTGGTATGCTTGACTGTCAATCATCTCGCACTCCTGTCGATACTAGTTTTAAACTTTCGGCTACCGGTGAACCCTTTTCCGATCCTACTCTCTATTGTAGCCTAACAGGTGCTCTCCAATATCTCACCATTACTCGTCCTGAAATCTCTTTTGCTATCCAACAAGCATGTCTCTATATGCATGATCCCCGGGTTCCTCACTATAATCATGTTAAACGCATTCTTCGGTATTTAAAAGGAACTCTTAATCATGGTCTCCACCTTAATAATTCTTCTCCAAACTCGCTTACCGCATACTCTGATGCAGACTGGGCTGGTTGTCCTGACACTCGAAGGTCCACTTCCGGTTTTTGTGTTTTTCTTGATAACAATTTGATTTCTTGGTCTTCGAAAAGACAGGCTACAGTCTCACGTTCGTCGGCCAAGGCTGAGTATCGCGCTGTGGCACATGCCGTTGCAGATACCATCTGGATTCGGCAGTTACTCTCCGAGCTACACATGCCTATTGAGCAGGCCACTATTGTCTACTGTGACAACATATCAGCAGTCTACATGACCAGCAATCCAGTTCAACACCGACGCACAAAGCATATTGAGATTGATATTCATTTTGTTCGTGAAAAGGTTGCTCTTGGTCAGGCTCGGGTGCTTCATGTTCCCTCTACGGCTCAGTTTGCTGACATTTTCACCAAGGCACTGCCTACTAAGCCGTTTCAAGATATCTGTTTCAGTCTCAACGTCGTCGAGCCTGCCGTTGATACTGCGGGGGGATTTCAGAGTAGTCATTATGGTATACGACTTCTAGTCCAAGTCAGTTTTGTACCCCTACCCCAAGTCGGTTTGTACCCTCTTATATACTCTTGTATGCCGCACCAAATCATCAATAAGAAACAGTTTTATTCAGCTTTCAGAGATGTCTAATTTTTTAAAACTTGAGGACCAAAAACATACTTTTCTCTATTTTTAATGGCAAAAAAAATTCTTTAAATGACACGATTTTAATTTATATAAACATTTTTTTAAATGACACGAATATTATTGAAAGGCATGCATATATCTTGAAAATGTCACATACATTTTTTCTGAGTTGCACGACACAGTTTTTTATGCTACGAGATATGTTTTTACATTGCATAATTAGTTTTTAAAAGGTCACGTACACATTTTTGAAACACATGAACATTTTTTGAAATTTCCTGTACATTTTTTCGATCAGTACGGAACATATTATTTTGGAATATGCGAACATTTGATATTGTATAAACTTCTTAAATGTCACCAACCTTTTTTCAAATGGGTGAACATTTTTTGAATGTCTCGAACAATTTTTTTCAAATGCTATCAACATTTCTTTAAACTTGCATGGACATTTTTTTACTTCGTGAACAATTTTTAAATGAGGCATTTAACTTTTTTAAGATTTAAATAAAATATATTTTCATTTCAGAAATATATCTCCATGATTTAACTTACAGTTTTTTTTTTTGCAGAGTTGAACGTGTAACTTGACACTACTGCATTCTGATTCACATTGCTGCTTTGATTAATTACTATTAATAATCGTGGAGATTGGAACTGGGTAGGAAATTAATACCGAAGGAGTTTTTTTCTGAAGAAGTACCAAAGGAGTTGAGGTACTATCTTGGAGTTGATTCCAGACACGAAGTGCGTGAATTGTACTTGTCCCAAAAAAAATTCAATTTTGACAGGAACTTGTCCAAAAATTAAGTGCTTCTGGTTAGAGGCAAAACGTTTAGACTATAACTATTTTCCTCTTACGAAAAAGCAAGAAACATTGCTTTCTTGAATGCCAATAGTATACCTGACACCCTGAAATGATAAGATAAATGATCTTGGAAATTGTATGTCAAGTCACCTCTGAATAGGGTATGACCTTGACACCCTGAAATGATAAGAGAAATGATCTTGACTAGTCACACCACCATTTTCTGAATAGGGTATGTTTGCCCTGTGTGGTACAACTTATTATCCATCACTGCCCAAAACATGTAAACGAGCGTGAGTTAGCATAGTAAATATGGTATATGGTTTTACATTATCGGATGGGCACACAACCTTAACCAAACAACTCACCTATGTCAAACATTCGGGGAAAATACTCTTTTTCAGACGTAAGCTTGCTCAACATGTTCTGAGTCTTCTCTACCACCTTCATTTACGTCTTTCATGCGATATGCTCATTGTAAGAAAAAAAGTTGATCGGTACATGACATGTGATCAAAGTTGATTGGTGAATGACATATGATCAAGTTGAAATTTGGTGGAATAGAGTGGAGACATGTCTTCGATAGGTCAAAAAGATGGAAATGAGTCCATGATGTGCCTTCGGATTTTGGGTGGACAGTGCTTTCTTGTTTTGGG
Organism: Triticum aestivum; assembly: GCF_018294505.1. Lineage (NCBI taxonomy): Eukaryota > Viridiplantae > Streptophyta > Magnoliopsida > Poales > Poaceae > Triticum > Triticum aestivum. Next base: position 346,361,858 of record NC_057811.1, read on the forward strand.
CTCGATTTGGTAGGCTTGAAAGGCTGAATGGTTTTGATTTAACTGGGCTAAGCTCGGTGCTAAAGAAAACTCACTGTTTACCGCCAGGGCTATTTCTCACCCTATGCAAGACATAAGTCGCTCTCGCCTCTAGATGTGAAGAAGTGGGTCAGCCCAGTACTGTAGAACCTCTGGCCCGACTGTTTTTCTTTTTCTTTTCTACTATTTGCTTTTCTTATTTTTTGTTTTTGTTTTTTTTCGTTTCTTCACTGGTTTTCTTAGAGAGCAACTAGTTAACGAGCGCTCCTTCGGAAGCCTCGCAACGATCAGCGCCACTTGGCGCGCTCTCAGCCATTCGCCACGTGTCCCGCTTTGGGCGCTCCCATCGGATTTTGTTTTTTTATTTTTCCGCACGCGTTTTCGGCTTTTTAAACGATTTTTTCCGGGGTTTTTCAACGTTTTGGTTTTCCACCGGTCTTCCTTAGCTTTTCGGAAAAAAAAATGCGCGAAAAATGTGTTTTCTTTTTTTTCCTTTCACGAGAGTCGTGGTTTTGCTTCCGCGAGAGGCACGGTTTTGCTTCCGCGAGAGTCACGACCGTGCCTCTCGAAAACGGAAAAAACGAGTTTTCTGTCTTTTTCCCTTTCGTGAGTCACGGTTTTGCTTCCGCAAGAGGCACGGTTGTGCTTTAGCGAGAGTCACAGTCGTGCCTCTCGGAAACGGAAAAAAAAACGCGTTTTCTGTTTTTTCCTTTCGCGGGAGTCACGGTTTTGCTTCCGCGAGAGGCACGGTTGTGCTTTCGCGAGAGTCACGGCCGTGCCTCTCGGAAACAAAAAAAAAACGTGTTTTCTATTTTTTTTTCTTTTGCAAGAGTCACGTTTTGCTTCCACAAGATGCACGGTTGTGCTTTCACGAGAGTCACGGCCGTGCCTCCTCGGAGACGGAGAAAAACGCGTTTTCTCTTTTTTTTTTCCTTCCGCGAGATTCACACGGTTGTGATTTCGTGAGAGGCACGGGCGTGCCTCTTTGGGAAAGGGAAAAAACCCGTGCTCCCGGATCGGTTTTTTCGTCCTTTTTTTCGTGAAAAAAGTTCGTCAAAACCTATCAACATGTGATCTAGTTTTGAAGATCTCGACGCGAGGAATTCAACGGTGAAAGCGGTTCGAGATTTGGACGCACAGTTTGAGAAATAAAACATTTTGAATAAACGGATCTACGAAAAAAGGAAAACTCCCGGGTTGCGACAAGTGGCGCGCTGCATGTGCGCCACTTGTCGCAACCAGGGGAGTTGGAGTGATCGTTGCAACGGATACTCCTCAACTAGTGATTTCGTTTTCTTAGGATTTTTGCTTTTTTCTACATTTCATTACTAATTTTTTTAGCCCCCCCCCCTTTTTAAATACATGTCAAAATGCCCGTTCTTTTACTAGCTTCTATAATATGCTGAAATAATCTGCCCCTTACCTAGATTATTCTAGAAACGCAACCAAATTAATTGTTTTAGAAGCCTACCAACTAAGACTTTTTTTGTGAGGTTACTAACAAAGACTTGACTTGTAAGCTTCTAAAATAATAATATTTTTGGTTGGGCTGTCAGAATAAGGTGGATCGAGGGCAGCTTATTCCTTCTGTTTCTGTTCAAGTCCCCCTCTATACATATTTAGTATACATGTGGAACAATTTTTTAAAAACTTGAACAATTTTCAAATACACATTGAATTATTTTTAACTAGATGACATAATTTTCTTTACATTATATAAACTGTTTTATAAAATGTCAAAAAAATTAGAAAGGCATAATTTTTTTTAAATAGCATGTACATTTGTTAGAGTGGTACTTAACATTTTTCTATACTACACAAACATTTTTATTACATTATATAAACAATTTTTTTAAAGTTAGGTATATTTGTTTAGTGATACCAAACATTTTTCTAAATTATGTTAACAACTTTTCACATTTATAAGCATTTTTTAATGGCACGGGTACTTTCCATTGTGTGAACATTTTATGAATATCACAATGTTTTCCAGTTTTATCAGCATTTTTTATTGTCTGGGTATTTTTTACACTGCATGAATATTTTTAACAAGTAATTATCATTTTTAAGTATTTAAACAAAATGTGTATCAATTTCAAAAATATAAATAAAAGTACTAAAACAGTTCTTTTATTTATGTTTTTGAAACATATAAATAAAAGTACTGAGTACTAAAACAACATAAAAAGGAAAATACCCGCAAAAACAAAAAAGAACAAAAAAAGGAAAACGTGTGCTAGAGGCCAGCCCTGCCTCCCGCGATGGATTGGCTCATATATGGGAGTGCCTGATGCGATGGGTTCTGTCGGCTCGCTATATAGCGAGACAAGGCCCATCCCCCTGTTTACCTAAGAAAACCTGCAAAAAGGGATGCACGTTTACCTATTTAGTTTTCCGAGGCATGCATGTCGCATATCTAATTAATGAGTGTGTAGTTATTTCCATACTAAAGAAACTAAATGAGTTTTTTTTTTGCATTAACTAGTAAGCTTGTACGTGCAATGCACGTCTCGACTTATACAAAAACAATATAATACTGCTTGAATATTAACAAAGCCACCATACATGATTCATTATCCGTGCTAAGCTGTTAAAAAATAAACAATTGCTCACAGAACAACAGACTATGAGTAGGATATGGTATAAATGAATAAACAATATCCCATCTCAGTTGAGATGCCTTCACCAAGATTATGTTCTCTGCTTCGTCTTTATCCAGATTCATTACTGAAAAGGTATTTAAGTAGTTCAATGATCATCACATAAGCTTGCACGTGCAAATGCACGTCTTGACTTATCCACAAACAATATACCGAGTAAATCAAATGATGGGACAATCAATTTTATTTTTTGACAAGCACCTAGTCATAAGTAAACCACAAAAAGCATGCATTCAATATTACTAATATGTAATACTACTTGAATATTAACAAAGCCACCATACACGATTCATTATCAATGGTAAGTTGTTAAAAACAAACAATTGCTTACAGAACAACAAACTATGAGTAGGATATCACATAAATAAATAAAGAGGTAATATCACAGGTGGTGCTTAAACTTGCCACCAATGTTCACTTTAGTGCCTGAAGTTGAAAAATACACCGAACTGGTTTCAAAACTTGGCACGAGCGTACAAATACAGTGCTAATCCCATTAGTAGACGTCTTTACGCTGACGTGGCACCGTAGTTCGCTTAGCATGCACAGACAACCTCGCCCTAGCAAACTGGAACTACTGGCCAGTACGCCATACATTTTCTCGTGCATGTTAATGAAAACAGATCTTTTTTTAGAATAATGAAAACATTTCCTATTTTGTTAGATAAAGAAACACGTTCGTGGGTTTTAATGGCCTGCTGCAGTGCAGCCCAGTTTGCGCATGTTAGTTTGATTTAGAAATTTGTAAAAAAAATTGTAAATTATAATCACAGTAATAAAAATACATTTCAAATATTTGTGCTTCAAATTTTTTATAAATACATATAAATTAAATAACTAAAATGTTCATGTAATTTAAAAAAATAGTCAGCAATTTACATGTGATTTATAGTTAAAGCTTTTCGTAAATAAATTTTCTAAATTGTTTAGTATATGCAAAAATAATTATAAAAAACTTAATTTTTTGAGTAAATTCCAAAAGATTATGCATGCTTGGCTTATGCTTAAATGAAAAAAAATGTTATATGTAGAAACATTTTTATTAATATTCACATGTGTATAAATTTCTTTTTTGCGAGAAACATGTGTATAACTTTCATCGTGTCATATATTCAAAAAAAATTATAATTAAAATATAGTCAGTAGTGAATATTTTTCATAAACTGAAATTTTAAATTTTGGATATTTATGAACATTTTACATTGTTGAAAAATTCTTAAACAATATGAATTGTAAAAATGTACATGTAACTATTAAAAGGTTTATGTAGTTAAAATAATATTCATGAATTGTAGTATAGAAAATATTTATATAATTCTAAATTTACAGCCATTTTTATAATCAGAAATACCATTTTATTTATATGATACGTTTAAAACAAATATGTGAATATTTTTATTACTGTGATTATAATTTGCAAACTTTTTTACAAATTTCTAAATGAAACTAAGATGCGCAAACTGGGCTGCACTGCTGAGGCCGATTAAAACCCACGTACGTGTCTCTTCTTTCTTATCTAAAAAAATAGGAAATGTTTTCATTATTCTAAGAAAAAGGATCTGTTTTCATTAACAGGAACGAGAAAACGTATGGCATACTGGTTCTTTCCTAGGGCGAGGTTGTCTGTGCATGCTAAGCGAACTACGGTGCCACATCAGCGTAAAAACACGTCTATTAATAGGATTAGCACTGTATTTGCACGCTCGTGCCAAGTTTTGAAACCAGTTCGGTGTATTTTTCAACTTCAGGCACTAAAGTGAACATCGGTGGCAAGTTTAAGCACCACCTGTGATATTACCTCAAAACAATGTCTCATCTCGGTTGAGATGCCTTCACCAAGATATTATGTTCTCTGCTTCGTCTTTATCCACATTCATCACTGAAAAGGTATGTAAGTTGTTCAATGATTAGCACACACTATCCGAGATAAATAGTACTTTCCTGGACAAACAGTTACTCCCTCCGTTTCAAAATAGATGACCCAACTTTATACTAATTAGTGTCGGAGTTTTGTATACATAGTTGTACTACCAGGGTAAGAAAATAACAACATAAAAAAAATCTAATATAACATCATGATTACATGGACACCTCATCGGCACATGAATGTATTCAGAATTGCTAGAAATTTAGGGTTTCCGGTCTACCCCCTATTCCTCTGCGCTTATTCGTGCTGCCGCTCACAATTCGCAAATCTGGGGCTAGGGGGTAGGGGGCTTCTCTAACAGAAATGACCCTAGATTGCCATCACATGGCATTACCATGTGACATTGTGATGTGTTTGTGTGCTTATAAATCATAGTCATCTTCCTTGAAATAGAATTCAGGACATGTAAGAAAGCAAAATGTACAGTAACAATGCTGGTAGCATGTGGGGGCCAGGGCGGCAACCTACCAGCAGCGAGCTATCATAGCTTGGTAGCGTTGACCACAACACATAGCATTATAAAGAGGGGAATATAGAACAACACATATGCACAACCCAGGAATGATGGAGATTATTCCTAGCAACCCAATTTTCATACCAGAACAGGGATACACCATTCACACATCAATATAACATCGAATATTTCTGTAGATGCATAAGCATAAACATACCAGAACAGGGTGGGAACCTTCTAAAGATTGGAGTGGTGCTACATTCCTGTCTTTTCATGAGCATGTTATCAGCCTACATGTGCAAAAAACAAAATCGATTGGTATTACACAGGGTTTACAAATTAAAAAAGTCTTTTGTTAGACCAACATGTATTGTGTTTGTAATCGTTCAGAACAAAAAATAACTTAATACTGAACTTCGAACAAATGATCGAGTACCTTAAATCCTAAATAGAAGAAAGCTCCCCGGTATGCAATGTCCGGGAGTTCGTATGTGTATATTTTGGCCTCCTGATGGAGGCGTTTCATGAGTAGTCTTGTGTTGACCTTACTGCCTAAGTGCACTTTGCACTGTCAGGTGTTTTCTTTTGATTCCTCTACTCCCTTAGAGCCTTTATAGATTCTTGTTGAAATCTTAATACGGAAGCAAAAACTGCTACTTTTAGTCAATAAATAAATAAATAGCAGAACAAAGCCAATTTTGTAGTTCTAAACATGTTTTGTTAGCAATTTACCAACCTACTATGGATTGCCTCAATGATCTTCTTGTAGTCGAGAGCCACCAACTCACCACGGACCCAGGTCATCTAACCGGCCGCCTTGCCATTCCGCCACTAAAACATAAGAACATTTCTGATTCCTTCTGCAGTGCATCCAGTGTTATGCAGGTATCTCCCTTGAGGCTCCTCTTTCCCTTGTTGAGTTGTCCCAACTTCGAGTTCTGACTTAGCTGCCAAATAATGAACATTTTATTAGTTCCAACTATATCTTTTGTAACTAATTAAAACATGCACAACTTTCGCCCGTCAGCTCTATAAATTACATTAAAAGTGGAATAATCATAATTACAATTTCGCAAGTAATCTAGCTGTTATAGTGAACCTACGGGAAAGATGGAAATAAATTTCATCAATGATAAGGATACTAAAGGTCTATATCTGTATGGATTTGTCCTGAACAATTCTGAATGGCAGAAAGAAAGCTAATGTCGACAGGGAAAAATTGGTAGAGTCAAGATCATATGTTTTAAACAAAAACAACTCCATGTAGCCCAGCAGCTGGAACATCAATGTAATGATCCAATCAGAAGCCTGCAGTGAATTACTATGAACAAATAGAAATGGGTGTCTTCATGCCTACCAAAAATAACATAAAAACGCTCTCCACCTCCCCAAACAAACCATTGCTTCCACAACCACTTATTTTTTCGCCACCTTGTTCCCAAAAAATCCAACAAAAGCATTATCGAAAGAGAATAACATGTTATGACGTGCTAACTGAATTCCTACACTACTGTAGGATGGTTGGCCTGGCGAATTCAAGAGTTAAAAAGTGATAGGGAAAATAGATTATAAACAGTTAAGCTGAATCGGTTATGACCTTGAAGTTGAGAAGACCATGTACAATATTTTTTCCGTTAAGAAACACTGTAGATCAGCATACATTCTGGTCTACTGTAAAACTAAAACTAAACATGTCAATCGTTGCAAAGATGGGAAAATATTGGCAGGTTAGTACAGTGAAGAGAGATGAAAGAGGCGACTAATAAGCTAGAAGGGGTGCAGCAGGGTGAAACGAAGAAGAGAGCAAATCAACCACTTGCTTGACTTCCTTACCATGTCCTTGGCTCCATGTCCACCCAGTTCGTACTATGCTTAGCCAGTGATAGAATGTATTTCTGTCTGGGTGAGTTGAACTGAAACTCTGAAGCGGGCATCGTTCTAAAACACTGCGTGTGTCTGTATGTCCACAGAAATTAGAGGGAGCGACAGAGATTATGAGGGTGTGCGCCTACGGACCCAAACTTACAGAGAAAACCCAAGACAGCAGGAATGCTGAAGAGATCAGAAGATGGCGGGGCAAACACGGCGGCGTGTTGCCTCATAGTGCACATCCATGTCTAACTCTCGGTCCTTCCTCTCCGTGTCCTCCTCCTCCTCTGCTGTCAGGGTCGTCGTCGTGATCTGCCACAGAAAAAAAATGAACACGTCGCTCGATCAGTCAACAATAGAGGGGAACCATCGTGTCAGGGCCACTGTAGGGCGGCCGTCAGAATGGAGGGCAATGGAGGTTCCCCGCGTCGTCCTCTGCGTGGAAGACGCCTCGATCCGCAGGGGCTCCGGGTGTGGGGACTGGCCAGGTTGGAGGAGAAGAGTAGGGGGGCGCGTGATGGACGCCGGCGGCTCGGGAAGAGGATGAAGGGATCGAGGCGTGGCCCGTGGAGTGGCGGCGTGGCGGAGGCGGTGTGGCGGCGGCCAAGCTGCGGCTGGGGAGGCGGCGAAGGGCGCGGCGGGGCGGCTCCGGCGGCAGGGGAGGCTCCCGGCGACCCGCGGCCGCTTCCCGTGGCTCCGGCGGCGCGAGGAGGCGGTGAAGGGCGCGGCTGCGGGAGGAGGAGGAGGTCGTGCCGGCGGGCGGTTTTCTTCCTTTTTTTACTGCGGGGCAGATTAGCGATCGATAGACTGTGGCTTATTGCGTGGTTGGTAGTGTTAAACACATAATGATTAAGGATCATTAGATTTTGATGACGGATGGATGTGATTGTTTGGATCTGCCCCTTTCTTTCTTTTATAATGGTAGTAGACTAGCACGATGCTCGTGCATTGCCATAGAACCATCGGCTTAAAGGTGGTGAAATAACATTCATGTCCTTTATCAATGTCGTCAGATAATTTTAAATGACCATATTAGGTTTGGGAAAGAACTAAAATTAAGACCGATTTTGGGTTGAAGTCACCTTTTTGTCTTTGTTATTTATGTCTTTTACTAAAAGTTAGTCTCATATGAAAGTAGTGTATTTGTTTATTTATGATAAATCTCATGTGTGAGTAAATTATACTTATTTATATGTCTCTTGGAGTCTTTTTGGGACATCCAATAAAATATATGTCTCTTGGAACGTTGCTAGTTTCGCATGTGGGGATGCATGTATTTGTTTATTTAGAAAGGTTATTGGACTCATACGTGAACTCACCACCAACTTCAATCTTTATAAGTAGGAAAGATGAGTGTCTAAGGAACTCTAGGAAGTGGAAGCGAAACTGAAAAACTAAGGGAGATACGAAGGGAACAATCAGAGCCGTTCGGTTTCGTTTTCCACAAGCGCAAAAGCGTTTTGGCTTCTTTTTTGCATACAAGAAGAAGGTTGCACACACGTGACATAAGTTCTAGCGCTACTCAGTCACGAAACATGATGCGCGTGCGAGGCGAGCCGGGCGGTGGAGGAGTGCGCGTGTATGTGCCATGTTTTCAAGCCTTTAGTGATGTGTGAAATAACTCACCTTATGTTTTTTTAGAGGAACTCACTTGATATATTGTTCTACCACACCCTCCACTAATAAGGTGAGACTAATTTTTTCACACCCCTTGTCATGCATGAATGAACCACGTGGGCCTCTGGAATTTTCTTAAAAATTGTTGGATAGAATAAATGGGCTAAACCCCAAAAATTCCAACAATAAATTTATAAACACATTTCTTTCGGTGCTGATGCTGGTGTTGTAGCTGACCAAGCTGTATTTATCGTTTAGTATGCGTGCCTTTTGTTGGTGTCATACTTAGATTAATGTTGGGTGGTTATTGGCTCAAACATGTTTAGCATTTTTGTTTCTATATATGAAAGCTTTTGAATAGTTGTTAACATTTATTTAGCAAAAATGCTAAACTCACGGGCATTTTACATGGGACGCCCTCCCCCCGGCGAAATTTCACATGGGTGGTGCCCCTCCCTCCCCCTTTATCCAATCATAAGTTGCCAAGTAATGACCACCTTGTAAAACTCCGTTGATGTAGCATTACTGTTTATTTAGAAAATGCGCACTATCGACAATTTAATCATGGCATACGGTGGCTTGCCATTCATGAAGAGGCAAAATAAGAAAAGTTAATATTGTGCACTAGAATTGGATATAACGAAGGCTTACAATAGAATGGGGTCATATTATCTTGAGGCGGCCATGATCAGATCGGGTATACACAGGCCTTGGTGGGCACACCATGTGTAACTGCATTGGCACAAGATTTGCTTAAAATGGACCTAGTGATACGATCTCACAGCCTGGAGACGACAAAGGCAGCAACGGGTAGGGGAATCTTAGCAGCTACGAGCTTCATCCATAAGGCAACGGCTTCTTTTGAACATTGCTCACATTGCTTATATTCCACAAGGACCATAACACGGCTGGTCTTACGAAAGAAGCTGGACGTTTCCCTTCCACCGAGAAAAGGTTGGGCGTTTCCGTGAGAATAACAAAAGGCACATGGTATATATATATATATATATATATATATATATACGTGGTGGAAAAGCGCTACTATGTGACAAGGCTTACCACATATACATGGTGGAAAAGCGCTGCTACGTGCCAAGGCTTGCCGATCACGGAGCGTTGCTTGAATCATCTCCGGTGACTCCCTCGTACGGTGATCAATACCTACGCTAGCAAAGTTGGAGATAATGCAAGAGCTGGTTACACAACGCGCGTACCCGGACAGAAGGGATGTTGCTTTTGTTGCCACGTGTTCGTGGGCGCGCTAGGCTCTAGCGAGGCATCGCGACGTCCCGGACAAGAAAGAGAGGAGATAAGTGGAGGTTTTTGTGGACACACAAAGCTTATCTTTGCTACTACTATCCATTCGTCTAGGTGCACAAGTCATCTTAGGTGGTGCCCCGCAATCAAGACGGAGAAGAAAACAAGAGAATTTAATGTTTATTCGCTAATTAATGACATTGCATGCAGTGAACTAACCACTGCATATCGTGTTTGGTAGTCTCAAGTCAATGAAAGTATGTACGCTACACATCTTTTCTTGGTTGATATGTCAAGAAACAAGAAACGAGATGAGAGTTAATAGACCGCGCCTAAGTGTTTTAAGATTATTTGGTTTCGTAGGGCGACTTATACACCTAGACAGAATGAGTACGTGTAATAGAAGTTTTGATATATTTTCTAAAACAAAGTAGATGATACAACAATAGAGATCACGCCCCTCAACAAAAAAAAATGAGGTCATGCTTCAATCGGAAGTGCTCTCCACGTCCACGTATCAACCTTGCCAATAGGTGCGGACCCAAAAAATGTGGAAAAGTATCAAGTATCACAAGTCTTTTACAAACACATATTATAAATATTGAAACATATAAATCCTTAGGGGGTTAACCTTCTTTAAAAAAAAAAATCCTTAGGGGTGCCACAAAATTCTTTCTTTTGCATCCACCGGCGGCACGTGAGCCAAACTCGATCCTGCCTCCAGGCCTTCAACTTGGTTGAGCAAATTTTTCCGCGTCGCAAGAGGGAAATGATACATATGTCTTTTTCAACAGACATGATTGCCACATGTTAATTGAAAGTTTATGGTTCAGACTCAAATTAACGCAACTCAAGAAATAAAAAACACTTGTAGCTAACTCAAATTAGTGCAACAAGAATGTACTATTCTAGTGATAAATCTAGTTAATAATTTTTTTGTATATTGTTACTGGTTTAAAACTCTCAAGCATTTTTGAGCGCGTGAGTACGTGTGTGAGTGTGACAAAGATTTGATATCTCTTGTACTCTTGTACACATTTGTTTTTCGAGCAACTTAATTAAATCCATAATAAGCATAGCTTACAAAACCAAACCGGTAATCGAACTGGCGAGGCCGTTAGCTCAGGTTTTTACCGATCGGACCGCTGGTTCAGTGATTCGATTGTCGTTTTTTTAAACAATAAAATAATGTCTATTTTATCAATAAATACACCCATCAATAGATAAAAAAGTGTGCAATCACATTAATAGAGTAACCAGCAACTACATGTTAATATCTAATTCATATACCTGATAATCTCTAACTCAAACATGGTACTATAGTAGCAATTAGTAACGCAAGCAACATTAAGTAGTAGCAGCAAGCAACATCAACATCAAGTAGTAGCAGAGGTGGTGCCCTGGTCCTCTTGCTCCTGATCTGGACTCTGGAATGGAGGGAGGCACCCGGAGAGAGGCCTGATCATTTGAATGGAGCAGGATCAGAGTTGGATGGATCAGTCTTACTAGGCGGCATCATCCCCTCTCCCTAGCCATCAACATAGGTGGTGCTGGACGGCGGGATGTGGGAGTGGCGGCGCAGGCTGGTGGCCTGGTGCTGCCATGCGGAGCGGTGACGAAGAGACAGCGCCGCCGTGACACATTGCCACGCAAGGGGAGCGGCGGCGCTCGATAGGATTTTGTCTGTGGACAAAGTCGAGAGAAATGTTCCCAATTAAGCCGAAAACCTACCAAAAGAGTTTTTTTCCTTTTCTGATTCTACCACTAGATTGTTCACAGGAAAACGACTCAATTAAGTGGTTTTTCTGGAAATGGCATCGAACCGTTCGTTTTTCTATGAAACGCTGGTTCATCGATTTTGCGAAAAACCGGCTGGCTCGACCATTTTTTTTCCGGTCCGATTGCTCGAACAGTCCGCTATGCTTAAAGAACCGGCGGGATCACCGGTTCCATTTTTTCCGGTCCGACCGCCGGTACGGTCCGGATTTTTAAACTATGATATTAATATCTATCTAGGCTGGCGCCTTCAGTGAGACTAGACAAAAGGGCCAAAGTGAATGAAATGCCGTTACACTCCAGTACTTTGTAAGCAAATGAAATGACTGCAACAAGAAGAGCGAGGGGCCAGAAGTAGAAACTCTTCCCGGCCACCTCCGCCCCGATACAGTTTTTATTTCACATATATGGACCAAACCGACAGATAACACAAGCTTCACACACAACAATGGCGCGCACAGACACTTGCGACACACACACGCCTTATTAATGACGGTCAGGTTACACACATACCCACGCCCATAGCTCCAAGCATAAATCAGGATGGCGCCACGCCTCTGCATACGGGCGAGCGCGCGGCGTGCTTGCGTGCAACCTACCCACCCACGTCTAGTTTAGCTTTTCAGTAGTTGACGACGGAGCGGTAGGTGCTGCCGGGCTTCCAGCCGGCGGGGATGACGTTGCTCGCCACGAGGGGCTTGCCGGAGCTGGAGGTGAGGCGGACCGAGAAGGGCGCCTGCAGCATGCCCCCGGAGTTGTACCTCCACACCGCGCCCCACGACCGGTCCATCTTGGTCCAGCCCGCGCCGTTGCCGCCGCTCTGCATGAGCTCCACCGACGACAGGTCGCCGTCGCCGTCCTCGTACTCGATGAGCATGGCGAGGTAGTAGGAGTTGGAGCCGGCGTCCACCTTGAAGGCTATGTCCATCCCCGGCCAGTTGCACGGGACCCTGCAGCATGCAGCCACACGCATGGACATGACGGATGCCAGGGCCAAGACAAGACACGGCGGTTAGTCGGTCGGCCGGGAAAGCGGCATACCGTGTGCGTGCCGGTGCACGCTTGCCGCTCTTTTACGTGCGTCCGGACACGCAGCTAGCTTACCGTGTGCCGTTTCAGTTTGCATGAAAAAACTCACGTGAAAATGCATGCAGCCAGCTTACCGTGTGTACTGGATTTGGAGACGTCCGGCGGCGCGGAGCTGGTCGGCCTGGCCGGGCTTCGCCATGCCGCCGAACGCCGTCCCGCTGAGGTCGAAGTGGACGGGCTCTCCCAGGCACGCCTCGCCAGCTGGGCACAGGTCGGTGAGCACGACGGTCACCGGGCTGGACGAGCAAGAGCCGTGGCCGGTGCATTTCACCTGAAAATTTACGTTAAGCCGAGTATCTGACAACGCGGCGCTAAATTTAAATGGCTGTACTTGAAAATCATGTGATCTACGGACCTGGTAGCAAGAGCCGCAGCCCTTGCCGTCCTGGTAGATGGACGGGCTGCCTGCGGCGATCATGGAGGAGAAGGGCGCCTGGTCGACGGCGTCCTGGTACCCGCATGCACCACCTACAGATCGTGCATGCAAAGCGTCAGTGCACATTGCACATATATATTCTGGAGAAATTAAATATATATGTTCGTCCGTGTATTAATTACCGTCGCTCCCTGCGCCGTTGGGGCCGCCGTACCAGGTGGCGCCGCCGTTGGACCAGCCGGAGAGCTTGCGGTGGATCTCGACGGACGCGCAGGGACGGAGGAGGAAGGCTAGGGCCATGAACACGGCGAAGGACGCTGGGATCTTGGCCACGGAAAAGGCCATGCCTCTCTTTCTCACCGACGATCACTAGAGTACAAGGAGGAAGAGACTGAAGTAGAGGGGTGGCCTTGGTGTGTGCTAGGAAGTGTACTCCTCGCCTCCATTTATAGGCGGCAGGCAGGCAGATGGTAGGGTGCACCGCTGAGTGAGCGCGGGCAGTGATTAAATTCTTCCTGGTTTCTTCTGAAAAAATGAAAAACGAATTCTTGCTTACTTGCTGGGGTTGCACGCGCGGATTCTAGGGGATTTTTAATAAATAATAAATAAACCCGTTCGCTGGCGATCTTTAAAAAGCAATCTGAACACTGGACGATCGATCTGCCGTAGAAAGGTTTTTCCTGTCTTCCAGATTTGTACACCAGCTATACTGTACTACAGTACTTGGCGTCTAGTCACTCAGTGAGCAGAAAAACGACAGTTGCCGTTATTTCGGTTAGACACGAGGCGACCCTACGAGTCGAGTTGCCGCCCATCCCGAGACGGCTCCACGCCCCATCCATTTCACCCTCCCCGAATTCAGATCGGTCAACTGCTGTCACGAGGTGCAGTCGTCAGGATCAAACACCGTCTCTGCACCGTCGATCCCTCCCTTCGGACGGCCAGGAGGCGCCGTCATTCGGCCTGAGCCCCGCGGCAAGCCGCGGCACGAGCCGTAATCTTGGCCCGGTTTGCCGGTTCCTCCCGGTTGACTTGTGAGCGGTGGCTCATGCGTTCACTCCGCCCGCAGCCACTACGTAGCTCCGGCCGGTAGTCAGCGTCCTCCCCAGATTAAGCGCCACAACAACGTGCACTGGGCTTTCAGATGACATGCCTCCCAGAGTCGCAGACACGCAGTGGCTCGCGTCGGTCCGGTTGCATGCACGGCGACTTGCACGAGTAGGAGCATCTCCAATAAAACATGCAAATTTGAAGATGTAAAAATTTGCATCTTTAAAAAAATGTTTTTGCATCTTAAAAAAGAGCCAACTTCAACAGAAGATGCAAAACGAAGATGTAAAAAACAATTCCAATAAAAGATGCAAACTAGAAATGTAAAACGGGCCGTCGGCTGCGTGGCTGTTGTTCAGCCGCTGGTCAACCGCATAAATTGAATTAAAACATGTAAAAGAACAAGTTAAAAATTTCTCATGTCAAGAGGAAGTGAGCAACGCCCCTGCGTCGCCCTCCTCCGGCGGCGACACGGGGAAACCCCACTCCACCGCCGCCGCCCCCTCCCCCCTTCCCCTCACCTCGCCGCCACCGAAGGAGCCGTCGGCGAAGCCCGCGCCGGTTATTGGGAAGGTGTTGGCAAGGCGCTTCCTCCCTCGTGTGGTGACCCTGTGCGGTCGGGGGCTACGGCAGGGGGGGGGGGGCTGCTCCATGGCGTCGATCTGCGCGACGTCGGCCGTTTCCTAGCGCGGCGCGTCCAGCGTAGGTGGCGTGGTGGTGGCTTCTCTGTCGCGTGGTGGGTGGTGGCCAATGGATCCTGGTCGGTGGGCTCCAGATCTGGCGCGGCAACGGCGCTGGTTGCGGGCGGCGGCCTCACAAATGCTTGTGGCTGGGCCTGGCGGCGGAGGTGCGGGCTGGTGCTCCGGTGGCGATGGTCATGACCACAGGCGTCTCCCTCCTTGCCAGCAGCGGGTGACGGCTCTCCTCCTCGCAGCGCGTCCCAAGCCGACGGCTTTGCTTCCTCCCCTCCGATGTCGCTGCTCCGACGGTCTCCTAGGGGTTTGGACTGGCCGGGAGAAATCCGTGCGCGGCAACAACCGTTGCAAACGACGACGCCGCCTGCGGGTGCCGTCTCCCCCTCGGAGGCGTCGTCTTGGCAATGTCCGTACCCTGCCCGGGCACCAGGGGAAACCTTAGGCTGGCTCGCTAGCCAGGCAGCAGCGGCGCAGTGGCGTCGCGTCTTCCCTAGAGGTGCTGCCGGGGTGCCATGGAGGCCACCGGAATTGTTGCTGGAGGTGGTGGCTTCGTCGATGCTTCGTCGAGGATTGGGGCATTGTGCCGTTGGTGATGGTGGCTGCTGTGAGCATGGGTTCTTGGGGCGCAATGTACGCTACCACTAGTTTCCCTTGGACGACACCTTCTTCGAAACCAGCTGGTTCCCGCTGTTCACTGCCGACTCCTAGGCGTGAAGGGTGGAGAATGCGTTGACCTAGCATGTGATGTAGTTGGGGTTGTGCTTCTAGGTTTCTGGTGTTGGTCGAGACGCGGCCCTTGATCTGTGAGTCGTGCCTCCTTGCCATTGTGGCTTGAGGTTCGACTAGGCGAGTTGTGTTGTTGTAGTCGTGGTGTGTGTCCTATGTGCCGAAAGGCGTTGTATCAGCCGCTTGGCTCTTCTTCTATGATATTGATGCACCTCTCCATGGTGTATCCTTGAGAAAAAATCTCGTGTCCACAATATTAAATTATTACATAACTCATCAAATCCAAACAAGTCTTTGGACATTCTGAACCGGCATCGGCAGTACCTCTCCGGAAAAACGGGCGGTGAACCAAAATAGTTGCGCATAAACCTGTTGTGCGCCTCAACCCGTTCTCTCCGAATGAACGCAACACCATGCACGGAACCGCCATGCTTCGGCTTCTCCCCCTTGTGCATCGCCACTAGCATAGCAATGTCCTCTTCTTTGTTCAAATCAAATTCCTCATCCGACGAGGAATCGCCCACGAAAGAGGAGTCACACGATCTCATCTATAATGCGAAAATTACCGTCAAACTAACTCTCCAACCTAATAAAAAATCGTCAAGTTTCATCGTTTTGTACCTTGGGGAATTTTGTCGAACATGTTGCTTGCGGGGTGGACAAAATCAGCCAACTGCGGTTGGGCAGCCTTTCGGCGGCGGCAACACCTCTGCAGAGGAGATGGCCGCAGCTCAACAGAGAAGAAGGCGGGAGCTCGGCGTTGCGGGCGGCCGGCGTCACACGGCCGGAAGAACGGCCGAGGCAGGCGGCCGTCGAGCGGACTGGATGGCGCGACTCCCCTACCTCCAGGGGTTTCTTGGCTAGGAAGAAGGCTAGCCCATCCACGACCTCGCCATGGAAGGCATTAGGCCAGCCGAACCACCGGAGATGCTTCGATTCGAAGCGGCGACCGAAAGGGAATCGACGGCTGCGGGCGGCGGGGATAGGGCGAAGTCGCGGCGGGCCCTGCAACCGTCGAGCGGGCGGCGGCGACGTCAATTTTGTGCAAATTCGGCCGACGTTCGAGTTGGGCAGGCGGCGGGCGGTCGCGCGGATGGGAACGGAAGGCGGTTGGGTGGTTGGCACGCGGTTGTCCTTTTTCATCTCCAGACAACGGAGATGCAAATTTGCACCGTGAAGGTGTTCTATCTTACATCTCCGGGAGGCGGAGATGCAATTTTATTATTTTTTTGCGTCTACATCATATGTTGGAGAGGTGTTTTTGGGCCTCGGAGATGCAAAAGGTAGTTGAAAGTGCTAGTTATCGACTAGAGGGGGGTGAATAGGTGATTTTATAAAAGTCTTGAAGACATGCAATGTCTTCGAAGACGAGCAATTAAAACAATAACTAAACAGGATACAGCGGAAGAAAAACTACATAGCCATCACTGGTACAACGAGCTTCTATACAAATGGATTTTAACCCCTTTTGGCGACGGCATTTTAAACCGTCACCAGGCGAGTGTGGGCGATAGGTATGTCCTTTCCACATGAACCGGAAACCATCGGGGATAGGGAGCCATGATGCATACAGTTGTCCCTATAAAACTATTTCTGATATCTCAAATATCCCAAACCCTCCATCCTTGCTACTCGTTTGTGCTCACATTGCCATCGCAGTCGGTATTCTGTGGTGCTACGGTTATGATGCGCGACCCATCACAAATAGTTCACAATTATAGAACGTGTACCATAAGCAGACAATCACACACACACTTACTTTTCCTTGACTTTATGCGATTGAATGTAAGAGGGCATACAATTGTCCCTATAAAACTATATGCGAAGCTTGAATATATCCCACACGATTCAGCTGTCGTACCCGCGTCGGATGAAGACCTATCGCACACGTTCTTGTATGACCAAACGTTTGCGATAAACAATCCATAATTGCCAAGCGTGTGTGATAAGGTGACTTTCGCAAACATTTAATAAGAAGGACCTGTGTGCGATGTTGTTGTTCATCTCACACGTTTTTTCTTGGCTGATCATGTGTGCAGTAGAGATTGATCGCACATGTAGTGGATCCGAGGAATGTGTCTGATCTCCACGTTTATCGCAGACGTTTTGCTTTCGCAAACCGTGTGCAGTGTAATCCCTAATTTAATCCTTGCATTTAAAAATCATAGATTTTGAATTTGAAAGTAGGCAATCACTTATTTCATATCAAACCATGTTTATTACAAATATAGGTTCAAGCACGAATGCATAATTCGATGCACAGGTACATATACTGAAGAACTGCAGAAGCACCAAGTAAAGAATGATGAACCACAGTTGTACTAAAGACTGTAAAGAGAGAGGCGAAAGACATTCTGGTTGCTGGATAAGGTGAAGCGGAATGCACATATTGTGCCCTCCTCCATGCGTAACGCGCGCACGACTCTAGGCCAACCCCTTGTGATGGCTGCCCGCCCATTCTTCACTGTCTTTATTAGGAATTCTCGATGCTCATTGTAGTCTGAATGAAATACTTTAACCTTCATTGTGTGTCCACCAATCATGTACTTTGTGAGGTAATCTTGAGTAAACTGCTTTGGGAACCACTACAAACGAAAAAGATTCAGACATTGTTCTCTAACAACTCATTATGGGCAGTAAAAAGAGAAGGCTCTAGAGTCTGTAGTTACCATCCTATAGCTCAAACTTGTGTTGGATAGAGCGTAAACAAATAATTTGCTTGCCACCGTTCGTATCTTTCTGCTGATAATCCTTATCAGTCTTCTCACTTGATGCTTGTTCATGAATATCTCATTGTCCCATACACAAAAAGGGTCGACACGTGGATCTTTGCCAAGGGCATATGTACCTACAAGCAACAAGTCAATATTAGAAGCTAACAAGTGTCCAGGCCTGGATCTATAAGCACTACATTATGGAACAACGGGGAGTACAAGCCGAGGGATGAAACTAATTAATTGATACATCTCCAACGTATCTATAATTTTTTATTGTTCCATGTTGTTATATTATCATTCTTGGATGTTTTAAAATCATTTTATAGCAACTTTATATCATTTTTTGGGACTAACGTATTGACATGGTGCCCAGTGCCAGTAGCTATTTTTTGCTTGTTTTTTACCTCGCAGAAAATCAATACCGAACCAAGTCCAAACGCAGCGAAACTTTTTGGAGATTTTTTTTGGACCAGAAGACATCTGGTGGGCCAAAGAAATACCAGAGGGGTGCCCCGAGGGGGGCACAACCCACCTGGGCATGCCTGGGGGCCCAGGTGCGCCCTGATGGATTGTGCCCACCTCGGTGGCCTTTCGCACCGCCTCTTCCCCTATAAATTCCCGAATATTCCAAAAACCCCGAAGATAACCCTAGATCAGAAGTTTCGCTGCCGCAAGCCTCTGTAGCCATGAAAAACCAATCTAGACCCTGTTCCGGCACTCCACCGGAGGGGGAAATCATCACCGGTGGCCATCTTCATCATCCCGATGGCCACCATGATGAGGAGGGAGTAGTCCATCCTCGGGGCTGAGGGTTTGTACAAGTAGCTATGTGTTTAATCTCTCTCTCTCTCTCTCTCGTGTTCTTGAGATGTCACGATCTTGATGTATCGCGGGCTTTGTTAATATAGTTGGATCATATGGTGTTTTCCCTCTCTATCTTGTTGTGAATTGAGTTTTCACTTTGAGATTTCATTTTCTCGGATTGAATACTTTTATGGATTTGAGAGCACTTGATATATGTCTTGCATATGAATACCCGTGATGACAATGGGGTATTATATTGATTCGCTTGAGATATGTTTTGGCACTCAACTCGCGGACTCCCGAGGTGACATTGGGGTAATCTATGCATAGGGGTTGATGCACGTTCTAGTCTTTTGTTTTTCTGGTAGAAATCTTGGGTCACTCTTTGAGGTTCTTTGTGTTGGATTGAGTATCATGAATCTGAATTTGCTTTGGTGTTATTTTAGTATGAACTCTTGACAGATCGATCAGAAAGAATAACTTGGTGTTATTTTAGTACGAACTCTTGATAGATCGATCGGAAAGAATAACTTGGTGTTATTCCAGTATGAAGTCTTGGATAGATCGATCGGAAAGAATAGCTACAAAAAATTAATTCATTTTGTTCTTCGCTAGATAAGAACTTTGGAGTGATTCTTCATCGCACTTTGAGGGATGGTTATATGATCCAATTATATTAGCATTGTTGAGAGATTGCACTAGCGAAAGTACGGACCCTCGGCCTCATTTTCAAGCATTGCAACACCGTTTGTGCTCCGTTTCATCAATTGCTACCTTGCTATTTTTTATTGTTCTTATTACAAAAATCAATATCTACTATCCATATTACACTTGTATCACCATCTCTTTGCCGAACTAGTGCACCTATACAAATTACCATTGTATTTGGTGTGTTGGGGACACAAGAGACTTTTTATTATTTGGTTGCAGGGTTGTTTGAGAGAGACTATCTTCATCCTACGCCTCCCACGGATTGATAAACCTTAGGTCATCCACTTGAGGGAAAATTGCTACTGTCCTACAAAACTCTGCGCTTGGAGGCCCAACACGTGTCTACAAGAATAAAGTTGCGTAGTACACATCAAGCTCTTTTCTGGCGCTGTTGCCGGGGAGGTGAGTGCATGAAGGTATATCTTTAGATCTTGCAATCGAATCCTTTAGTTTCTTGTTTTATCACTAGTTTGGTTTATAAAAAGAAAACTATAAAAAGATGGAATTGAGGTTGCATCATATTATTCGTCTTTATCATGTCTTTCTTGAAAATGATGGAAAGGAAAATTGTGCTCAATTGATAGACGAAGAATTCAACAGAATGTTTGGTATAAATGATGAGCATGATTGCAATGTTGTTAGTATGAATTCTTTGAATATCCATGACGCTAATGATATGCAAAGCCATAAGCTTGGGGATGCTATGTTTGATGAAGATGATATTTTTAGTCCCCCAAGATTTGATGTTCAATTTTGTTATAATGATTGCATGCATCCTATTTATGATTATAATGATGAAAGTGGATTTGGCGAGGTAGTGACTTTATTTAGTGATGAATCCATCATTTTGGATGAGGCTTCAACTGACTATGATAACAAAGTGCTATCTATGATGATTATGGTGATAACATGTATGCTATAAATAATAATGATAACCATGAAACTTGTCATCATGATTTCAATTTTCAATCCCATGATAGTTATTTTGTTGAGTTTACTCCCACTACTATTGATGAGAAGAGATTTGCTTATGTGTGGAGTAATAAAATTTCTATGCTTGTGGATCATGAAAAGAATGCTTTATGTGATAATTATATTGTTGAATTCATTCATGATGCCACTGAAAATAATTATGAGGGAGGAACATATGCTTGTAGGAATTGCAATAATATCAAGTTTCCTCTCTATGTGTTGAAAATCTTGGAGTTATGTTTGTTTTGCCTTCCTAGGCTAGTTGATTCTTGCTCCCAAAAGTTATTTACTCGCAAAATCACTATGCATAGGAAGTGGGTTAGACTTAAATGTGCTAGTCATATGCTTCATGATGCTCTTTTTCATGTTTCAATTCTTTACTTTTATGCGAGCATCATTGAAATTATCATGCCTAGCTAAAAAGGCATTAAAGAAAAGTGCTTGTTGGGAGACAACACAACATTTACCCCTACTGTTTTTGTGTGTACACATGATTAAGATACTGTAGTAATCATTTATTATAGCTTTTGTTTCAATAAAGTACCAGGTAAAGCCTTTGGGATAGTGTGGATGATAGTTGACTTGATTCTGTGCAAAAAACAGAAACTTTTGCGCTCAGTCCAGGAATTTTAAAAATTCACTGGAACATGATTCTGATCTGAATTTTTTTACAGGTTATAGATATACAAATTTCCTACGTTGTCCTAATTTTTCAGAATTTTTGGAGTAGCAGAAGTATAGTTGGAGTACAGATTACTACAGACTGTTCTGTTTTTGAGATATTCTGTTTTCAATGCATATTTTGCTTGTTTTCTAGTTTCTATGGCTTATATTGCTCAATATAAATTATAGAAATATAGGGTACAGTAGGCATTGTGTGAGAACAATTATGAATCTTGTCTTTGACAGTACCAAAGTGAATGGTTTGCTCTTTATCCAATAACTTATCTCACGAAGTTCCGTTAAGTTTTGTGTGATTGTAGTTTTCAAGTTTTGGGTGAGCATCGATATGAGGGTAATAAGGAGTGACAAGACCCTGAGCTTGGGGATGCCCAAGGCACCCCAAGTTAATATCCAAGGAAGATCCAATCAACTAAGCTTGGGGATGCCCCGGAAGGCATCCCCTCTTTCGTCTCCAACATTATCGGTAACCTCACTTGGAGCTATATTTTCATTCGTCACATG
This sequence comes from Triticum aestivum, assembly GCF_018294505.1. Lineage (NCBI taxonomy): Eukaryota > Viridiplantae > Streptophyta > Magnoliopsida > Poales > Poaceae > Triticum > Triticum aestivum. The sequence continues at coordinate 346,383,761 of NC_057811.1, forward strand.
CAATAAGTTCTGCTTGGTGCACCATTTTATTTTACTAGGATTTGCTTGCTGTTATTTAGAATAATGTTTTGCATATTTTATTTCAATAAAAGTAATGATAGCCTTTACTATGCTTATTTTGCAAATCTACATGTTGCTGTTTGAAAACAGAAAGTTTATCGCTATTGCAAAAATTCTCTAGAAAAGTCAGAAGGCGATAAAATGTTGATTTTTTGCACAATAAGCTATGATTAATTTTATACAGTGTGGTAAATTTTTAGAATTTTTGGAGTTACATAAGTATGAATGTTCTTGCATTCTTTACAGACTGTACTGTTTTGGCAGATTGTTGTTATGGTTGCATTGTTTGCGTATGTTTGCTTGTTTAATGATTCTATTTGAGGATAGGACTATTAAATATGCAGAGGCATTTAGTATGCAATGTTAAATAATAATTTTAGTGATTTTCTACAGTAGGGAATGATAAGGTTTTTGCATTGATTTATACTAACTTATCTCACGAGTTCTTGTTGAGTTTTGTGTGGATGAAGTTTTTAAGATTTAGGGAAACCGTGATATAAAAGGAGTTAAGGAGACACAAAGGCTCAAGATTGGGGATGCCCAAGGCATCCCAACATAATATTTCAAGAAGTCTCAAGCATCTAAGCTTGGGGATGCCCCGGTAGGCATCCCACCTTTCTTCATCAACAATTATCGGTTAGTATCGGTTGAGCCTAAGTTTTTGCTTCTTCACATGATGTGTGATATTCTTGGAATGTCATTTTATTTTCTTTTGATTGTTTTTTTAATAAAATACTTAGATTTGAAAGTTCTTAAATAAGAGAGAGTCCTCACATAGCTACCTATTTATTTAAATACTCACTTGATCTTCATTTATATCTTTTTAGAGTAGTTTGTCTTTTGCTCTAGTGCTTCACTTATATCTTTTTTAGCATGGTGTGCTTTAATATATTTTTAAGAAATTCTCTCATGCTTCACTTATATTATTTTGATAGAAGAAAAATCTTATGGTCATGTTCTTCACTTAAATTTGTTCGAGCTTGTCAAAAGCAACATATGAAAGTAGGCCCAAAGTGATAGATATTCAAGAGAGATATAATAAAAAACTTTCATGAAGATCATTGGACAAAATAAACTTGATTCTTTGTAATAGTTTTGTGATACACTACAAAAAAAAGACACATCCGTGACATTTTGGGCCAAACGAAAAAAAAATCCGTCATGCTTATGACACTTCTATGACGATAATTGTGACAAAACCCGGTATCATCATAGATGTGGTGGGCTCCTACTTCTATGAAAAAAATCATGATAAAAAATGGGCTTTTCATCCTGGGCGGGCCGGAGACGCAGTTGCATGACATTCTTTGGGTCGTCCATGATGGAAAAACTGTGGTAGAAGCGAGGGCGAGAAAAATATCGGGGAGTTCCCGGTTACGGTGGGTGGTGGGGGGCCGAGCGATGCGCGTTTCTCTCGTACACGTACGCGCATGGGTGCGAGGCGTTGGGCTCTAACTGAACCCGAGCGAGGCATTCGCCTACTGAATCCGAGCGAGGCGTTTGCCTACTGTACCCGAGCGATTGCACTGCAGGCTACATGTTACTGAACCCGAGCGATCGATCGATCTGGCTGTTAACTGAACCCGGTCGAGCGGTTCCTTCGCTACTGCTGCTAACTGAAGCCGATCAAACCTAATGCGTCCTTCCCTTGATGAACAGTGAGCGTTGTTGGGGGGTTGGATGAACAGTTCCCGGTGGGGGTTGGATGAACAGGACCCCGTGGTAGTAGAGGCCGTTGCCGCTGGATGAACAGGACCCCGATCGATCGAGCCGGTTGGGGTGGATGAACAGGACCCCGTGGAGGGTTGGATGAACAGGACCCCGTGGAGGGTTGGATGAACAGGATGACCCCGTGGAGGGCTGGTTGAACAGTAGTCGGTGGAGGGCTGGATGAACAGTAGCTCGTGGAGGGGTGGTTGAACAGGACCCCGTGGAGAGGGCTGGTTGAACAATAGCCGGTGGAGGAGCGGTGGAGGCTGGATGAACATGAGCCCATGGATGAATAGTCACAGGTGGAGGCTGGAGGAAGTCGATGGTGGATGAACAGTAGCCTGAGGAGGCTGGAGGAGGTCGACGGTGGAGATGAACAGTAGCTCGTGGAGTCCCGTTTTGCGGTACGCCACACCCCTCCCGATGAACAGGACCCCTGTTTCGACCGTAGCGCTCCAACACAAAGTCCGTTTCCTCCGTTTTGCGGTACGCCACACCCCTCCCGATCAAGAGGACCCTGCTTCGACCGTAGGAGGTCCAAGAGAAGTTCGTTTCCTCGGTTTTGCGGTACGTCAGACCCCTCTCGATGAACAGGATCCCGTTTCGATCGTGGCCGGTCGAACAGAAGGCCGTTTGAAAGATCGTGGATGTCGCCTAGAGGGGGGGGGTGAATAGGCGCTTTAAAATAATTACGGTTTAGGCTTGAACAAATGCGGAATAAACCTAGCGGTTAATTTGACAAGCACAAAACCTACAACAACTAGGCTCACCTATGTGCACCAACAACTTATGCTAAGCAAGATAAACAACTAAGTGATAGCAAGATATACGACAAGAAACAATATGGCTATCACAAAGTAAAGTGCATAAGTAAAGGGTTCGGGTAAGAGATAACCGAGACACGCGGAGACGACGATGTATCCCGAAGTTCACACCCTTGCGGATGCTAATCTCCGTTTGGAGCGGTGTGGAGGCACAATGCTCCCCAAGAAGCCACTAGGGCCACCGTAATCTCCTCACGCCCTCGCACAATGCAAGATGCCGTGATTCCACTAAGGGACCCTTGAGGGCGGTCACCGAACCCGTACACTTTGGCAACCCTTGGGGGCGGTCACCGGAACCCGTCAAATTGCTCGGGGCGATCTCCACAACCTAATTGGAGACCCCGATGCTTGCCCGGAGCTTTACACCACAATGATTGAGCTCCGAACACCACCAACCGTCTAGGGCGCCCAAGCACCCAAGAGGAACAAGCTCAAGGGCACCAAGCACCCAAGAGTAATAAGCTTCTCAACTTGTAACTTCCACGTATCACCGTGGAGAACTCAAACCGATGCACCAAATGCAATGGCAAGGGCACACGGAGAAATCCAAGATCTAGATCCAATGGGTTCCCCTCACATAGAGGAGAAAGTGATTGGTGGAAATGTGGATCTAGATCTCCTCTCTCTTTTCCCTCAAAAACTAGCAAGAATCCATGGAGGGATTGAGAGTTAGCAAGCTCGAAGAAGGTCAACAATGGGGGAAGAACACGAGCTCAAAGGATGAGGTTCATTGGGGAAGAAGACCTCCTTATATAGTGGGGGGAACAATCCAACCGTTACCCCCACTTCAGCCCCGCAGAGAGCGGTACTACCGCTTGGCCAGCGGTACTACCGCTTGACCCTATAAGCGGTACTACCGCTCCCCCTCGCGGTACTACCGCTGGGCCTAGAGCGGTACTACCGCGGTGGCAGGGCGGTACTACCGCATACGGGCGGTACAACGGCCCCCACTGCCGTGGCCAGTACCGTAAAACCCGACACGAAAAAGACCCCTTGAATCGAGGCGGTACTAGCACGAGACCGCAGCGGAACTACGGCTGGGGGCTACCAGCGGTACTACCGCTCAGGAGCGGTACTACCGCTCTAGAGGGTACTACCGCTTGTAGCACCCAAGCGGTACTACCGCTCCGGCCCGCGGTACTACCGCTAGGAAACCAAAACTGCCATAACTTCTGCATATGAGCTCCGAATTGAGCAAACTCAAGCTTGTTGGATTGAGAAAGACGAGTAGCATCAAAACCGAGAAGAGGCAGGGGAGGTATGCCAACAAATAGAGGAGTGAAACCTCCAACCGAGAAGAACCGGCATAACCTCCAACATCGAAAACATCATAGAAGATGCGAGTGAACTCCGTTTTTGATGAACTCGAGCTTGTCATCAAGATGACCATAAGCTCCAAAACTCACAAAGAGAAGAACCAAACAAGAACCAACAAAGATGATGCAAGGATGCAATGGTTTGAGCTCTCTATGAACGATACGATCAAGCTACTCATCGAGAGCCCCCCTTGATAGTACGACAATCGATCCTATAACCCGGTCTCCCAACTACCATCATGAGACCGGTAAAATAGAAAACCTATCAAGAGCAAACCTTTGCCTTGCACATGGTCCACTTGAGATGATGACGATCTTGACTCCCTCAAGTTGGACCACCTTTCTTGGTTGTGTTGGCTCGATCAAGACTAGTTGATTGCTCCCCCATACTCCACTATGGGTGAGCCACTCTTCCGCACATCTTCACAAGTCCATTGTCACCACAATGGACGGCAAGCTTCAAGCATTTGATCTCTTCATGATGCTTCACTTGAACTTGCACACCGCAACATCTTCACAAGTCCATTGTCGCCACAATGGACGGCAAGCTTCAAGCATTTGATCTCTTCATGATGCTTCACTTGAACTTGCACACCACAACCTAACCCCACAAAGAACTCTCACGAAGATCATGGGTTAGTACACAAAGCGTAATTGAGAATGCTTACCACACCATGGGATCGCTTGATCCCTCTCGGTACATTTTGTGCGCTTTGTGTGTTGATCAACTTGATTCACTCTTGACTTAGTCTTGATCAACCTTGACTCTTTCCAACTCTCTTCATTTGGAAGGTAAACATGAATGATCACACAATCTTCTTCTTCAAGACATGCTTGCAATAAGCTCTACTCTCACATGACCAATCTTTGGATAATTCCTTAATAACACCTTGGTCACCACATAAACTCCTTGAAACCAACACATGGACTTCAAGAAATGCCTATGGACAAATCCTTCAAATATAACTCAAGGCAACCATTAGTCCATAGAGATTGTCATCAATTACCAAAACCAAACATGGGGGCACCGCATGTTCTTTCACCGTTTCCTCCGTTCTGCGGTACGCCGGGCCTCGTTTCGATCGGCTGTTCCGTCCAAGCCGGTTGGCTCCCGAGGAACACGACGATGCAGTTTCTCCATTCCGACCCAGCCATGTACACGAGCCCTGGCCATACGTATGCGCGAGTAGGCGTTCGAGACCCCGCCCGTATGTACATATGTGGCCGTATTTACTTTCTTGCACCCTGGTTGTACGTACGTGTACACGATATTAACGGAACTGCGTGACATGCTACGTGAGCGCCTCTACTACGACACGTGCGCGCCACTACTACGACACGTGCCCTTCCTTACTCGGCCACGGTTCATCGCTGCAGCCTGCAGACAGACCGGTCAACCAGTATGTACGTACACGTTCGCGACCAGAATGGCAACGCTACGTACGCTTCGACCAGGTGGGTCCCGACTGTCAGGCACTTCCTTGCGTGCAAAGATGTAGCTGGTGGGTCCCAGCAGTCAGGGAGGAAACGTTTTTTTTGCGAAATACGATGGCCCGTCCGGTGGTTCCCTGCTGTCAGGTGGAGGAATCATTATTTTCCGCATAATAAGGAGGCACTTCCTTGCTGTGTCCGTGGACCCAGTTGTCAGCCTCTCCACGTACAGTACTCTTTCGATGGAAGTCGTTCCTTGACCACATTAACCACGCCGTGCCGAGAGCACCAAGGCGGTGGACGATGACGAGGCCTAGGAAGGGGACGACGCGGAGCCGGGGAAGACGCGGCAGTGGATGCCCACGCGAAGAGGAGTACGAGGGTTGACTGGTTCGGCTGCGGGTGAGGCTTCCGTCGCCGCAGAATAACAGGGTGTGTGGGTGAGTAGAGGGATGGCCTGGCCGGCGGTGGGAGTAGTAGGGGGAGGTGAGGCCTCCACAGCAGCACAGCCGGCCACAGGAGGCAGGAGCACGCGGCACGACCGGCGCTGGTTTGGGCGGCTGGTGCAAGAAGACCAGAGGTTGAAGAAGCACTATGGCCGTTGGATGGACATCACGGCCACTGGAGCTAGAATCGTTCATGTTGACTAAGTTAACAAAGCCCTCCGTCCCCATCAACTTAGTAGGCCCACAAGTCAGCCTTCCACTATAGTGGTTCCCAGCTAGCAGTGGGACTATTCATTTTTGTGTGTGTTGACCACGCCGTGCCGAGCGCATCCAAGGTGGTGGACGAGGGCGAGGCCCCAGACAGGAACAAGTCGGAGATGAGAATACGCGGGAGTGGAGTCGCAGACAGAGAGGTGTACGAGGGTTAACTGGTTTTGGTCCGGTGTGGTTCGGCAGTCGGTAGAGAAGAACAGGAGGTGTGGAGGGGTGGAGGGATGGCCTGGCCGGCGATGGGGTAGCGCTTCAAAGTGAAGCATGCTAAGCAGAGCTTCTAGCAGCAGGAGGTGGGAGCAGGTGGTCCCGGTGGCGCTGGAGAAAGAAGACGAGAGATTGAAGATGGATGCCGGTCGTTGGATGTAAATCCAACGGCTAACGATGTCAGAATCATTTGTTGACTAAGTTGACAATGACTTGCGTTGGCTTCGACCTATTGGCCGACATTTCATCCTCCAAAAATGTGGCACATATTCAACCTTTTTTTCAGAATTTACAGTCAATTTGATCTTTGTTTTTAAGAATTACAGTCCATTTGCTAGGCTGGGTGAACAAATAATGTAGCGTCCATGCGGCCCATTTTTTTAAACTATAGCACATTTTAACTTTCTTGAAATACACGAATTTGCTGGGCTGGCTGAACAAATAATGTAGCGTCCGTGCGGCCCATTTATTTTTTTCCCTAAAAGATTACATGCCATTTGCACTTTCTCGAAATACACGATTTTGCTGAGCTGGTTCTAATTATTACATTTTGTTATAATTATAATGTTGGGTTGGGCGCAACAATGTTATAAAAAAATAAAAAGGGGCTGAGCATTTTGTTATAAGTATATTTAAAAAATAAGTGATTTATTATTACATTGGTCCTTAAATCTTACCAAACTTTTGTACACAATCACCAGGATTTTCGTTGCCTTAATGTAAAAAAATCCAGGATTTTATTGTTAAAAAAATATTTTTATAAGTTAATAAGATGTGGGATATTATTTTCTTATATATGTAAGTATCTGTTAAATATATGATGACAATAACAATAATATATAATGACATATAAATAATTTAAATATATATAATATAGTTAGAAGGGAAACATAAGTTGGACCAGGCGTTCATATTCTTATATAGAAAAATAGAACAGACCTCTATGTTTTCTTCAAAAAAATACATAAGTTGGGCTGCCGATATTTCAGTAAAAATAAAACCTCGGATGAGGTACATAGGCCGGTCGATACATGACGGCTCTCAAGAAAATACAAACCGGCATGTCGTGGGCTGCGCATGTTAAAAAAGAAAGCCTAGACGGGGCAGCCCACAACCCAGCTGATACTTGCTGCCCCACTGATAATAAATGATACCTGCCAGCTCCCCGGCTTCGTTGTAAATTTATCTCCTTCAGTAACTATGTTGAAGCACCTAAAAAAATGTAACTATGTTGACAAACCCGTGGGCCCCAATGCTAGTATAGCATTAGGAGGAAGTATTTTTCAATGAGGCACTTGCTTGCGTACGGCCATAGACCTGGTGGGTCCCGACTGTCCGCCTCTCCATGTACAGTCCTCTCTAGATTCCTTTCGTTTGTTGAGCATGTTCACAACGGCAGACGGCGGCGCCGCGGCGAGCGCACAAAGGCGCAGGACGAGATCGAACCACCCGAGGCAGTGCCTTATTTCTACCGAAACTACTGAACTAGCCCAGTGGCCAAATGACACTACCCAACCGCTATTCCGCCCGGATTCGATTTCACCTGATGCATGGAAAATATCTCCAATTTTTTTGCCTCTGCCATTATTGACATGTGGGTCCCCATTGTCATCTACGCACACCACGTCCAACACTTGCCAAAACTTCGTCCCTCGTTTTCTCTGTTTTTCGCACACTCGACATTGTGTGGGCATTTTGAAAATAGCATATCTTTTTGACTGTGCATCATATGAAGATGTGCTATGCATGAATGTTGATCAGCATGATGTTAACTGGCTGGTAGTTCCATTTTCGACCATGAATAAAACTTTCAACATAATGTTATCCCTGTTTGAAAAGGGTGTGTTAATATAAATGCTCTGCCTCGAAAACTTGCAGTTTCTTATCTGAAACTGAACTTGCAGTTTCTTATTTGAAACTAAAACTTGCAGTTTCTTCTCTGAGAATCACATTGTCTGCACTTTTATACTCCTATGAAACTACATTTTTTAAGTGCTAAAAATAGATCTCTAGAATTCATAAAATACTTCATATGCTCAATCCTGCAAATCTGAAATTCAAAAGACATTCATATCTAAAAGTACTCTCAAAATACACAACACAAAACACAATTCACAACCTGCAAATACTGACAACCCTAAGCTCCTCCTGACAATTCACAACCTGCCCGACTATTGGGCTTGGGGGGGGCAGTCCCCTCCTATTCCTCGGCGGCAGAAAGCCACCCCGTGAGATGATGTGAATGGCGAGGGAGAGGATGGCGGGGAAGCGTCGTCGGGCCAACTGCTTTTCTCCTCTTGCAGTTGGGTCCGGTCGACAAAGACTCCACCGGCTCGCTCTGGCACAACACCCTCACAAACGGCACCCTGTAGATGCTCGATCCTTCAATCTCTGGTGGATGCTCCATCTAGGATCGATACTCCCACCACCGCTGCCTCACGATCGGATTCGGTGAATCTGTTTGCTCCATGGCCAAGAGGAGCAGCTCTATGTACTCCGGCGCGACTCCCTTCAGGAGTATCGCCACCTTTTCGCTCTATTGCAGATATTTGGCCATGGATGTCGCCGTCACCACTAGTTGGTCCTTGTTGTCAAACCAAGACTGTATCTCCAACATCCTAGCTAGCTTCACAGGGTCGCCGTCTCCGATCGTCACGTATCGGTTGTACTCCTGCATCGATCTACTTCTCCACAACACCTTCACTCGCCGGCGGTGGTTTTTGAATGGAAGAGGAGAGGAGCGGCGCTGGTTTTGGATTAGAACGGAAGAGGAGCGGCGCTGGTTTTGGATTGGAACAGGAGAGGAGGGGCGGTGGTTTTGAAATGGAAGAGGAGAGGAGGGGCGCTGGATTTAGATTGGAACATGAGAGGAGCGGCGGTGGTTTAAGAGGAGAGGAGCGGCGCTGGTCTTGGAAGTATTTTTTTGTTTTGCGTATTTTGGGTCAAAGTTTGACCACGTACTGTATTTGACAAGCAAAATGTGAATGCATGTCACCAAAAATTGTATCGTTTGGTTCGTATCTGAATTTACTTTCAAATTATATTATTTTTGCAATGTATAACATATATTTTATTTATGAAAATCGTGGTCAATTATGACCCAGAATAAAAGGGAGACTAGTTAATGTGGGGTTGCTTTCTTAATTGAAGGGTAAATTGATTTTGATTTTGATCCAGTCACAGCGCGCCGGCCCTCTCTTCCAATCCTAAATCACTGTCGCACGCTCCTCTCCCTCTTCTCCATTGCAAAACCACCACCTCTCCTCTCCATCATCTCCATTCCAAAACCACCGTCTCGCCTCTCCCTCTTCTCCATTGCAAAACCACCCCCTCTCCTCTCCATCTTCTCCACTGCAAAAACACCATCTCGCCTCTCCCTCTCCTCTATTGCAAGACCACCGTCTCTCCTCCCATCTTCCAAAGCTAGCACCGGACCTCTCAGAAGGACTCTATGGAGAGGATGCAGCAGCGAATCGGGAAGATCGCCGGCGGCGACCTGGCAAAGTTAGCCAGGATGAAGGAGATCCTTACTTTGTTTGACAATGAGTGGGAGATTTCGAGGACGGTAGGGTTTAAGGTAAGCTTCGCACTAACCTAATCTTCCATCTGCTCATGCTTACAATCAGTCTCTGAGTACTACGCCAATCACCCTAAAATAGCTCGAGACCTTTGGGTCAAAGTTGTGACACTGTGTACAAATAAAGAAAAATAGATTAGTGCTTCTTTCATAAAAGAGTACTCCCTAGAAAACTGCCAATATAAGCTACTAGTATTTGGTTAGAGGATTTGCCGCCGAGAAAGATCCGTCCACAGAGAGCGCCACACATCCCACTGGTGGTGGTGGATGTCAATGCGTGCATGGAGCATGGTTGGTGTCGGTAATTTTTACTTGGCACACCTTGCACTCTGCATATATGCCGGTTCCATCCGTACATTTGTGCAGTTCCACCAAATTGCAGCTGAATAACCCTGTTTGCACAGATAATGAAAAAGCGTGATTACATTATAGTGGCACTAATTGATGAAACATAAACTCATAAATAGAAGAAAATATTGCGATAGTATCATAGTATGCCATGCTGCGAGGGCGAGATGGGCCCTGCGACGCCTCATACGGTAGGCCTCATACTGGAAATCGACCCAAGTCTACCCGATACACCTTCTGCCAGTGATGAACATCAGTGTACATCGATAGTACAAGGAGGGGCCTTGAGACATTCCAATCTCTATTTTTGTGCAGATCAACTAAAATTAAGCACCCCGGTTTGCAGAAACGCTTAAACATTAACAATGGGACTAGTTGATCAAACATATACTAACAAAGAGAAGCACTTTCTTTATCTACATTGGAAATGAAATGATAGAGAGGACACTCGATCTATTTTAACTGTATTATTACTTCATTTTATCAGTGGCACTAGGGTCGAGCAGGTGGCAAACGAGGTGTACCATGCGTCGCAAGGATGGAGGCCGGGGGTGCTTAGACTGGGACGCTGAAGCTGGCTCTTTCAGTCCCTATCTTCCCCCCTGATGTTTCCGTGGTAGCATTTGGGTTGTAATCCAAACTTGGTCGAGCTGATGCTGCGTCCCCCTACCTACCTAGCTTATGTGGCAAACTTGTCTCCTACTAGTACTCAGTGCGTTCTAGTAGTTGCATAACTGCCCGTTTACACTGAGATGTTGTCGGATAATGGTTCTCTATGGTTGGGTTTCTTTAATGAAATTGGAGGAAACCCCCTCTTTCGACATATAAAAAAATCAGTGGCACTAGCGGTGCCAAAACATTGCCTCAAATTAATAGTGCCACTAGATTAAGGTGCAAAATAATAACATTACTGCTTTATCATGGCAGTGCCAAAACAGTAGCATAAGAGCAGACTCAAAATGCAGGATCTTTGGCAAACGACCAGACCAAAATGGAACATACCTCGTGATGGGAACCATATCTGCAGTCAACGCCATCGTAGAATGGATGACACTAGTCACCAACATGGATGATTCAATTCATGGGACCTTTTGGTGCAGTTCACCTAAATTGAAGCAATGTCCCGTGAGCTAGCAGCTTCTTCTTCATTTTTTTAAGAAAAGGGCTCCAGCCCCGGTTCCATTTCCATCAGAAAACGAAACCACAGAGTTTCTTCTTCATTAGTTGCAATAAAATTGAGCAACATCAAGGTTGGTTGTGAAGCTCGTGGAATGTTCAACTATAATTTGGATATCATTTGTGCAGTTCAACTAAGATCAAGCATGAAATGTATATCTCTATTTGCACAAAAAAGTGGAAAGGAGGGTGACTAACAAGTGATGAAACATACATCAAATGAAAAGAAGCGTGTTCCTTATCTGAATGGCAATCCTACAAGGACAGTAGCAATTTCTAAAGCAGCATCATTGCTAGATATTAGTGTGGGCATTAGGATTAACTATGACAATCGTTAAATACGACATTACTTTAATTGTGCCATTGCTTCATTTAACCGGCAACATTACATTAACAGCTGCTACAGAGTTGGTATTTGGGCACGGGAGAGTAGGCGGACCAGGACAGTTGCATTTCTAATGAAAAGAAGCAACTTATCTTAATGGGAAATTTAGTAGGACATGAAAAACAGTGCCATTGATTCATATTACTGGAGGCATTACATTGAAAACAACATTGCTTTAACGTGTCCTTTTAATAGTGCGACTGCTACATTTTACCAGTGGCATTACATAAGAGTGGCTCGGGGCAACAAACATCAGAACAAGATATCTGGGTTGGTCCCATTTTTGTTCGGTATACCCACCTTATACTGTGTGAGGGTAGCAAATCTAGTGCTGGACATACTCTGTTGACTTGTCCCCCAGTCCCCACTTTCTTTCCTTTTTCAACCAATAGATCGGGTTTATATTGAGTTTGTACTGCGTTTCCCTTTATTTCCCTATTAGACCAAGAGACCAGTTGGATAGCCAGTCTCTAGTACATTTCGCCCCCATTATTTCCTCTTTTGACCAAGTCCTAGATTCAGGTAACAAATCTTCCCCCACCCCCACCCCTTTCTTCCTTGTTTGAACCAAGTAGTACTAGATTCGAGTGCATGAACTAGTTTTACCTCTTAACAGTAAAAATTTAGGTGGCTTTCGAACAACCGATCAATCCTATCTACGAGGGCCCCTGAGAAATAGTAAAAGATACAAATGCAGCGACGTAAGGAGCTAGGGAAGTAGAGCAAGGCCGGTTTCGAAGGAAGTTATACCTGAGGGTCACCAGGATGTCGCTAGGTGGGCGGCGGGAGGCCGGATCTGCCCACAATACGGCAGTGAGGAAGAAGGGGTCGGAGGCCCTCCCTAGCCGGTGGTGCGTGGGAGAGAACGGCAAGGCACGCTGATCGGGACGCGCCGGCAGTGGGTAAGAGCCGTCGCCGAGGACGACCGCATGAACGTTGCACCTTCTCACCTTCCCCGACGGAGAGGATCTGACTGGATCTATGACTAGCGGTGAGTAGAGAGAGAGAGTGTGGCCACCGCTGTCATGTTTAGATCTGGAGAGGACGAGACAGTGTGAAGAGAGCAACACTAGCAAGCAAGCGCGAAGGCTCCTGCCTATATAGTGGAGTAGTTTTCTTTTGTTTACCGGAGCCGGCTTGACCTCGCCAATGACTGTCGAGAAGACTTCATGCATGTGCCCTAGAGGCGCAGTTGTCATCATTTTGATCTGAAGCACCGGATTATAACATATAACACGAAAAAATGCCACATGACAAGAAACCATAACATCACTGCCCCAAGGAGACAACATGAATCCCGACGGACAAACTAGACGAGGATCAAAGCTCAAATTAAAGATAAACTCGTATAAAAGGGGTCCATCGATAGATGTCCTAATTAACACAACTGGCTTGACCTAGATGGCAGCCGAGTAGTCTTCGTGCATGTGCCCTCAATGACCAACGCCTTGGAGGAACTCAGTTGTCGCTGTTTAACCCTCGCAGTGATCCGAAGCACATGACACCTAATATTGCGAGATGACAAGAAACCTTTTTTTAGATTTCTCATCGGAACTACAGCCCTGTACAACACAGCCTGCACGATATGTAGATGATAGCCAATCCAGCCATGTCTGCTGGAGTCTGGTCACATGCATGGACGAACTGATCTTCCGTGTCGTGTAGGGATCGTCCAGGCACCGACGGCTGTACAACACTCCTCCAGTACTGTCGCTCGTCTCTCTCTTCTATTAACTCACCTGACTTGCGGGGCCGGGGAGTGTGCCTATGGTCGGTTCTCAATTGCGGTCCCACATGTGTGTGCAAACACAATATGACGCGCGTTCCATTCGGAGAGCGGCATGCCAGACCGACCGACCTCCTGGGGTGCGACGCGAACGCGACGGGCATGCTGTATACTTCGTACATGTGTACCGCCGTTTTCTTGAGGCTTTGCTCCATGGCGCAATCCATGGATACAAAATTATACTGTACTATTTAAAAGTCGAGGGCGGGGATTTTCCCGCGAATTAGGCGGGGCAGCTCCGCCTAGTCGGTTTGACAGAGACGCGAGAAGAAGAGGGAGTAGGCTGCTGCAAATGTAGGGCTCTGTGATTTGACAGCGAGTTACTGCTGGACAGGTGGGGCCCCGTGATTTGACTTGCCATTATCATTTGAACTGCGGCGCTACGACCGGCGTGAGTCTCCCGATTCCTGACCACCTCCATGGTATACAGGTGCCTCTCCCAATGCTCCATCATGTAGAGGCTGGCTCTTGCATGAGAGCCCACTCCTCCACTTTTTCCTTGCCTCTCTCTTCCACATATGCAAAAATGCCATGTAAGCGGGCTTATAGCCCACTATTGTACTTGCTAGTACAGGTGCTAAGCCTGCCACATAGGCATAAAGTCTGATGCGGCAAGTTAATTAAGAAGAGAGAGAGACTAGTTTGGTGACCCCATGAAGAAACGGTGCTAAGCGCGTGTACCTAGGTGAAAAGACAATTTTGAGTCTATAGCTAATTAAATGAAGCAAGCTTAGCAACAAAAACTAAGCACCGATGCATTGGGGACTTGAGTTGCTAAGCCATTTAATGCCCTTAGCACCTCATCTAAGCACCATTTCATTGGAAGAGGTCACTCCTTGGCAAATGCAATAAATACTACGAAGAAAGAGATAGAGAGAAGTAAAAAAATACTCTTATAACCAACCTTATAGCTAACCTTGTTATATGAATGACTAAGTGATGACTATGTATGACATGCCAACATCAGATAGCCTAACACACCGTGTTAAATCTCCAAGGGCGCGGCCGTGCGAGCGAGGCGACGGTCGTGGTAGGCGCGACCATGATACGGGCTGCTGGCAGCCCTTGGATCTGTGATCGAATGGTCGCATGCTAAGTTGCTGAAAATTTGTAGAATAACCCTCCAGGATAGGATATTCACCCATAGGTCTAGAATCACGCCATGCAACCACTCGATCTCAGATCAAAGGGCTCTCGGATGCCCGTATCATGGGAGAATGGAAAGCTTCATATCACCTGTAATTTTCCCGACGCTTGACGTGTGAACATGCAGATGCATGAAGCCATTTAATTGGGCGTCGAGTAGACATGACATCTAATTGGGCCCCCATAGTATTGTGCATGAATCCATTTATCCACCAAGCAAGCCACTACCTTGCCGTTCGCACGCCCCACTGATGTAGGGTAGAACCCTAACGGCCCGATCTTTCATGAAAGGAGCGGATCCCGTGAAGAACACGAAGAACACGAGGGGAAAACGAGGGGAAACATGAGAGAATCACTCAAAACAACAAGAATAGATCACACATGCGCTAGATACATGAACACAAAGGGAGATACACGATCCAAAGTCAACAAAGGACGATACATAGGTAACCGGTTCTTCTCCGTAAGGAGGTCTTGATGGGGCCACCCAAGAGGGGGTCTTGAATCCGCTTGGAAGGATCTTCTCCGAGGAGGCGCGATCTCCGAGGAGAAGGTAACCAAGTGGATGAGCAAAGGTCTCACACAAACATGAGCTAATCCTTTGCTAACCCTCACTAGGAGGAGGAGGGGGTCTATAGATAGTGCTAAGCCACGAAGGGGTAAGTGAGGGGCGAAGGGGTACACGGGCCTCGGCCCAAGTCATGCGCGCAGGCAAAGGCCGAATGATCCGGATGGGGTTCCGGATGATCCGGGCATCGTCCGGATGATCCGGGTCCTCGTCCGGATGATCCGGCTCCGCCGAGTGGATTCTGCAAGCTTCGGGTGCCGTGCCTGTGGGATTACCCAGATGATCCGGGGGGGGCATCCGGATGATCCGGCTGAGTCCGGATGATCCGGACGGAGGTCCGGACGTCCAGGCTGACTCCAGCAGCCGCTCCTTCTTCTTCTTCTTCTTCTTCTTCTTCTTCTTCTTCTTCTTCTCTTTTCTTCCGTCTTCTCTTCCATGCTTGGCCTTGGTCCTTTGAATCTCCATGGTCATCTCGTATGAGCCTGAGTATACACAAGGTCCATGCATGAGGTAGTAACCATGTCTCATATGTGGAAAGTGACGGTTCGAAGAGGAGTGAGTTCACCTTGTGTCCAATGGCGTATGGTCGAGGTCGCATCATAGTGTACATGGGGATGATCGTAGGATGCTCCACATCATCTCCCCCCCCCGTTGGGAAAGATCCGACCTCGGATCATGATCCTCATCACCATGGAAACGGTTGTTGTGGGCGGACTTGTAGTTGGACGGAGTTGAAGGCATGGCGCAATCCAAGTACTCCAAGGTGTCTCCGGTATGTGGTACATGCAAAATGAGCAAACACAAAGTACACTTGGAAATACAATGGTTAGCGCACACAAAGTGTCCATCATAGAAGAATGAGTCCGTGCGGCAAGCTTGTTCGTGACAAAGTGCATGAAGCTTATCAAGATGATATAGAATGATATGCAAAGCATTCATGGGAGCAAAAGCATTCATTGTGCACACACATGTGTTGTGAATATGATCAATGCAACCACGGTGCAAAATGATGTCATAGTGAGACAGTTTATCAATAGCATGAACATGGCAATGGATGCTCAATATGATTATGTTATCATGCAATTGATGGTAGGCAATGTGATCATTATGTATAAAGATGCTATCAAGAAAGATCACAACAAATTTGCTAGGGAAATGCATAAGCTCATATATCATGGATGACATGGGAATAGATGCAACAAGATAAGCATAATGTGAGTCAATCCATGCATAGGGTGCAAACTTGTGGTGAGTATGATATGTCCATCGAGCATGACATGCGAGAACACAATCAACAAATATGCATGTGTTGGTGCAATGTGTCAAAGGAGTGTTGATGTACCAATGCTAGATGTCGTGGCATGAGTGGAGGTTCAAAGGTGCATCCAAGAAGTCCGAGCGCTCCTCAACTTGAAGGTCCAAAGGGTCCACCTCGTATGTCGCTCCTCCGTTCGTGAGATGTATCATGTAGACAACAAGAAGGAGACAAAAATGAAAGAATGACCCATCCAATATGCATATGTGAGGATGGCTTAAAGGGAAGGAGGTCACCTTTATGTGAAGTTGTCTCATGACGGTATCGCCTTGGGAATCCTTCAAAATTAAAGAACATGACAAATACTCGGAAAAACAAATGAGGTTAGCGGAAGTGCAAAACCTATCATTCGTGTGGTAAGATACCCAACAAGTGTATGCATCATGCTCATCATAAGAAAGGACAAGGGAGCATTTCATAGTATGGAGGCATATGATGCGAGAACAACCAAATACAATAGGCTCAATCAAACAAGCATGCTTCACAAGTAATATGTCCAAGTCTCCACGATCAATAAGCATAGCAAGTTGGCACTCAATACAAGGTGATATGAGAGATGCAACTAACGGAGACAAGAGACAACGAGCAACAAAAATCAAGTGAGAGGCATGAACATATATGCCATCAACCCAAGAAAGCGAGTAATAGTGGAACATGGGTGATGCGACAAAGCAAGCAATCATAGTGATCAAGTCAAGCAAGCTAGTAGTGCAAAGATGCAACGTACTAGAGGTAATCATGGCAATGATGTCACGTGTGCAAATCGTGGGCATGAATAATTCACATGACATAGCATAAGCATGAAAACAAGATATGAGCAAAGTAGGTTCATGGTGTTGGCAAGAAGTCCTATGTAAATAGCAATGGATCATCATGACTCTCCAAACACAACAAGGATCAATAGCATGAGGCACATGATAAACATGGCAATAGCAACAAGGGTCTCCACCAAGCATGCAAATACACATAGGAGTAGCAGAATGGTGAATGATGGGTAGATGCAAGCAAGGGTCACAAATACATGGAAAAAGCATATAAAGAGGCATAACATGCAAAGTGAACACGGTAAAATGAGCATAAGGTGACAAGTGGTAAATAGCCCAAAGTCGTGTGAGAGCCAAGTAGAAGAGATGCGCGTAGTCGTTGCGCAAAGGGAACGGTGGTAAGGATAGTCTACGGAATCCCAAATCGTCATTGCTCTCAAGAGCTCGTTTCGTCAACTCTTGGGATTGAGAGGTTGACGATTATACGGGAGTACCTACACAAAACAAAGACAAAGGAAAAAATGTGTGTGTGTGGTATATGTACACATCATCCATCATGATGCGCACGTGCTTGTGTTGGTTAGCACTAAATAGCCAATGCTCAAATAAATGAGATGCGTGATATAGAAACATGTCATCCATCATGACATGTTTGTTATTATGTATAGCATAATGGAGACTCAAATTGTGTAATGCATCACTAGTGATATCGAGAGCATTGTTATGAATGGTATGCATATGGTGCAAGCAATTATGGGAATCATGCAAAGTATGGAATGCGTCAAAATCTCCTAATATGTATGAGGTAACTATGGGGGTCTCCTCATGAGCATTTGTAGAAACATCACATGGAGAATATTGACAACATCCAAAACAAAGCATATTTGGAACAATGTGATCATGGTATGGCATAGTAGATGAATTGCGCAAATCATGTAAAGGAAGCATAGCAATATCATCACAAGAGAAGCAAAAGCCAATGACCATCATCTCGTCATTTATGCCATAAGTGCAAATGGGATTTATCTTAATGGGGCATGCATAGTTACTATGCTGAGATTGAAATGAAGCAATATGGGAGGTCTCACTCATAGCATATGACAAGTTTAAAGGGTTGTCGAACATGATGTGACCAAAAGAATTTTCACATGATATCCTATGGAGCATAGCATCACAACTAGGCAAATCAACATGCTCATCATCATATTCATCATAATTTGGTAAGTCATGACATGAAGAAGTCGCACTAGCATGAAGCATGGGAATAGGTGGATCAACATCATGCAAACAATCATTGGTGAGATAGTCCGCTAGTGGGACAAGAGAAGCACCATCACCTATGTTACCTTTGGAGCATCGCTCATGTGTTGTAGGTGAGGTGTCGAAGATCCACTCGTTATCATCTTCATCTTGATGGAACCATGTGGGTGGTGCATCATCGTCCACCATGGCCATCGTTGTCTCCATTTGAGGTATGGACTCGTCGAGGGTAGGCTCGTCGTCATGTAGGAGACCTAGCACCAAAGAAAACACACTCGGAGTAGAGGTTAAGTTGTTAGAAATCATAGTGGCCTCACATACCGTCTCAACTACCTCACTCACTAAGTGTTGTGGCTCACTCACTCCCTCTTGGATGCTCTCACTTGTATGGTTGGTGGAGTCACTCAAATGGCTCTCAACCTCACATAGGATGTGTAGCATGCTCTCAAGTGTGGGGCTAGTGGTGGTCACACTCATCCTCTCATAGGAAATGCACTCAATGTCACATATGGTGGAGTCACTCATATCGCTCATGGTGGGGTGGCTCTCCTCACATGGGAATTGGGGCATCTCGTCATATGTGGGTGTCGGAGAGATGTTGGTGCAAATGTCTCCATGCTCAACTCCTATCGCCGCCTTGGTTGAAGGGAAAGTCCCATGCTCAACCTTCTTGTCGCCGTTTTGTTGTTGGAGGTCCATATGATGTGGCACCTCATAGCTCGTCTTCATGACCGAAGGGAATTTCCCATGCTCGACCATCTTTCTTGAGGGGCTTCCGAAGATGGAAGGGTGACCCTCACTTGCAGGTGGTCGCCTTGTCGTTGAAGATGTCGATGTAGGCGAACTCGTGGGAAGTAGGCGAAGATGCCGTACGTCCAAAGGCGAAGATGCCTTGATAGCACTTGGCGAAGATGCCGAAGTGGTGGTGGTAGCTGTAGCTCCATCTTGGTGGTGCTCGTCTCGCGGTCTTCTCTTATGCTCATGAAGCTTGGACTTGTCGTGAAGTAGGGCTTGTTGGGACTTGTGCATTTGCGCTTGGCGAGCATCTTCATGATGATGTTGTTGTTGTCGTGCTTGAGCTCGTAGTAGATGTCGTTCGTCCTTGTCGTGTACATGTTGCTTGGAGGTGACTTACCCTTCATGACGATGTCGACGATGGTCGCCATGGAGACGTGGACGTGGACGACTTGCGCTTCTATCGCTTGGGCGCTCCGAAGATGATTGACTTGCTCGCCGCTGCCTTGAAGATGATGAAGGGGAGGTAGACTTGATCAAGGCCCGAATCTCCTCCATCTTTGCATCTTGCTCCTCCTTTTGTGCGGAAAGCTTGTTGTCGATGTAGTCCCTTTTCCTTGCTTCGGAGTGACGAATGTCGATGGAAAGGTTCTCGAGGCGCTCTCGCAAATTGTGCGCCTTGCATTTGTCGTTGTAGATCGAAGATGGACGCTTTGGTGATGTAGTTGTTCACACCGTCATTGTTGTCGAAGACCGGAGATGAAATGCCTTGCCTATCCATCACAAGACTCGAGAAAATATGAGTGGGAGAAAGAGAAGAACTATACCAAATGTACCTTGACCGATGTTGAAGATGGATTAATGATCACTCAATAGTGTAACAAGGAAATAGCACAATTGGTACCGATCTCGGCGATTTCTCACACCTACACAAATAAGGCTTATGGTGGAGCTCGGTGAGGATAGTGGCAAAAAAAGCTGATGCAAAATGTTAGCAAGAGTCAATAATGTTGAAAGAGATTCACAAATTCACAAGTGAAACAAGTAGACCAATAGCAAAGAATGGCACACGGAAATGCACACACGGATAGATAAATGGGGTCGTGCAACCAAGGAATGAGCACAAAATGTGGAATCCACGGAAAACGCTCGTGTTGCACAACTCAAGAGAGACGCTAGCACGATTGCTCTATAGGCGGATACGACACTTGTGCACAACCTATGATATGCAAAATGGATAAACTTTCTATCCCAAGTATGCTATATATGTATGGTTCCTGGTGTTTGATCCAAGATGATCGGATATGACAATCTTATATGCAATGTGGTATGATGCTATGGCACTTGCTTACAAGCTTCTTTGCTCTCTTTTTCTTTGCTTAAAAGCTTATTCTTTTTTTTGGGATATGGCCACTTTGCGAAATGCACAAACCAAGATAGCAATTGTATATCTGCGGGAACAAACCTGTGGCACAAGGGATGATATGATACCAATATGATACCGATATGGTATGGTATGTAAGCAATGGAAGGGATGATCACTAACATACACAAGTAACGTTGCCGGCAATACTCAAAGGCTAGTCTCGATAGGCAAGTGACGCAAAATGGGCTAGGGGTTAACAATGCAATTGCAAGGGAATATACAATGGAGGGATAGCACTATAACAAGATGATATAGAGGTTACCGTCAATGGCGATGATGAGTGGCGATGTTCTTGATGTAGATACCAAGATGACGTAGACCCGTCCCTAATTAGTCGAAACACCTTAGGAAACGGAAAAACCGCAAACTCAAAATCTCCAAAGGCAAATGTCAAAATGGTGGTAGCAGAAAGCGGTGGTGGTTGCGGAAGTATTGGTGGAAACCCGTTCAAAACGGGTTAAGGTGGTGGAATAGTATGATGGGCTATACATGGTGTTGAAGTTGGTAGCACAGTCCCTAAGTAGCCGAAACACCTTAGGAGACGCAACTCACAACACAAACAAAATTGGGTTAAGTTGGGGTTGCGGAAGTGTGTGATGGGCAAGCCTATGCGCAAGTTATGGTGGTGGTTGATGAAGAAGCAACCATCCCTAAGTAGCCTAAACACCTTAGGAGACTCAAGTCACTACTCAAACAACCTCAAATTCTATAGGGATCAAAAAGGGTTAGGTTGCGAAAGTCGTTGGTGGTTATGCAGATGATATGGTGGAAGCCCTAGGCAAAGATGTCAAAGTACCAAAAATTTGATGGTGTCAAATGGTGGTGAAGCCAATGTGAGGACCTCGGGCACGTCGATAGCTTCAAAACGAGCCAAAGAACACACAAATCGGAGTTCGGAGCGAAAAGTTGTGATGAAAACGGTGAAGAAGGCTGATGCTGAAATTTCCGGGAAAGTTTCTGGTTAGGCCGGAAGTTCCGGGCCTGGGGCCGGAAGTTCCGGGCTCTAGAAGTTCCGGGGTCGCGGAAAAAGTGCGGGGAGTCTCGGGATTTTTGGGGTAAACTTTCTGTTTAGCCCGGAAGTTCTGGGGCTAGGACGGAAGTTCCGGGGGAGTCCGGAAGTTCCGGGGGTCGTGGAATTTCTTCCGGGACGAACCCTAAATTCCAGATCTGAGAACGGGGGCGGAAAAAGATGATTCCCGGGGCAAAATTGAGAAGACTTTGTGGATGGAAATGGGGGAAAGCTAGATCCACTTGAAACCAAGCAAATCCATGGATCGAAATCAACAAAACATCATCCAAACGAACAAATCACAAAAAAAATTTGGGGCTATTTTTGGTGGGTATTTCCGGATTTAGGACGAAATCAAGCAAAAGAAGGCTAAAAAACAAAGAGGGGGGCCTCTGAAATCATGATCAACGTGGCTCATGATACCATGATGATGTAGGGTAGAACCCTAACGGCCCGATCTTTCACGAAAGGAGCGGATCCCGCGAAGAACACGAAGAACATGAGGGGAAACACGAGAGAATCACTCAAACCAACAAGAATAGATCACACATGCGCTAGATCCATGAACACAAAGGGAGATACACGATCCAAAGTCAACAAAGGATGATACATAGGTAACCGGTTCTTCTCCGTAAGGAGGTCTTGATGGGGCCACCCAAGAGGGGGTCTTGAATCCGCTTGGAAGGATCTTCTCCGAGGAGGCGCGATATCCAAGGAGAAGATAACCAAGTGGATGAGCAAAGCTCTCACACAAACATGAGCTAATCCTTTGCTAACCCTCACTAGGAGGAGGAGGGGGTCTATATATAGTGCTAAGCCACGAAGGGGTAAGTGAGGGGCGAAGGGGTACACGGGCCTCGGCCCAAGTCATGCACGCAGGCAAAGGCCGGATGATCCAGATGGGGATCCGGATGATCCGGGCATCGACCGGATGATCCGGGTCCTCGTCCGGATGATCCGGCTCCGCCGAGTGGATTCTGCAAGCTTCGGGTGCCGTGCCTGTGGGATTACCCGGATGATCCGCCTGAGTCCAGATGATCCGGACGGAGGTCCGGACGTCCGGGCTGACTCCAGCACCTGCTCCTTCTTCTTCTCCTTTCTTTCGTATCCTCTTCCATGCTTGGCCTTGGTCCTTTGAATCTCCATGGTCATCTCGTATGAGCCTGAGTATACACAAGGTCCATGCATGAGGTAGTAACCATGTCTCATATGTGGAAAGTGACGGTTCGAAGAGGAGTGAGTTCAACTTGTGTCCAATGGCGTATGGTTGAGGTCGCATCGTAGTGTACATGAGGATGATCATAGGATGCTCCGCATCACCCACTCAGCATTTTTACAATCAAAAAACCGCTAGCAGTTCGCTCCTACTCGTCCCCGGATGTCCTTTAACATTACGGTAGTTCGCTCCTAGTCGTCCCGTCCTTTCACATTACGGATGTCCACTAGTCCTAACTCTCCTCCCAAATCCATGGTGTCCCAAATCTCCA
Source organism: Triticum aestivum (assembly GCF_018294505.1). Classification (NCBI taxonomy): domain Eukaryota; kingdom Viridiplantae; phylum Streptophyta; class Magnoliopsida; order Poales; family Poaceae; genus Triticum; species Triticum aestivum. The sequence goes on from NC_057811.1 coordinate 346,407,007, forward strand.
TGATCGGTGGTGAGTACAAGGTTAGAACCATCACCGGTGATGAGTTCGACGTCATCTACACCCGTTCTTCCGCGACGGTGCAAGGATGCCTTGCACGCTTCAGACGCATGTTCGAAAAGTCAAATGATGAGTGGGTCGCTGGGCTAGATGTTGAGTACACGACAACCCTGGACAAAGAGACGAATCTAAAGGAGGAAGTGAAGATGAAGCCCGCCGTGATCCAGGTTTGCGTGCATAACTTGTGCTTGGTCTACCACATATGCCATGCCGACGTTGAGTGCGAGGAATTTAAGAACTTCCTCGCGGGCGGCCTAGTCAAATTTGTTACTGTAGACTTTACGACCGACAGAACAGTCCTGGGTCAGATAGGCCTCGTTGTAGGCGAGCCCTTCGACCTCCAGAAGAATGGGCTGGTGTCCTCCCATGATCAGCATTCAATCTGACCCTCGCAGGAGCCATGGTTCATCCTTCGTACGGTAAACTGAAGAAACCCCTGCCCAAGTTTCATCGTCATGCATGTCAGTGGAATGTACTAGATATACACCATATCCAGTACGCTGCAATGGATGCCAACCTTTGTTTCAATATCTACAAGGGTTGGATGAAGAGCGAGGGCCAAGTGTGCGGTTCAAGCAAAGAAGTATCGGCCAAGAGGAAGAGGGACAAGGACGAAGTTGATCATGTGGACAAGGAGTCCGAGTAAGGTGGTAGTGTCGTTGCTCATGGTGGTTGTACACTGGTGCGCGTCGGTCCTAAATAAACAGGTTTTAACCCCTTTCCGCGATGACATTTGGAACCGTCGCCAAGTGAGTGTGTGCGATAGGGTGTCCTTCCCACACGACCCAGAAATCGTCGGGGATAGGTCCTCCTGGGACGCAGGCTAGGGCCGTGTGCGATCGGGCGAGGCATCAAAACCCAATCATTTCCGTAGGTATGTACATCCCACACGGTAATCCGAGAAAATCATTTTCGTAGGTATGTACATCCCACACGGTGAATCCCAGAAAAACATTTCCGTTCGTATGTATATCACACACAGTCAATCCAAGGAATACGTTTCCGTTCTTATGTACATCCCACACAGTCAATCCAGGGAAAACGTTTCCGTTCGGACGTACATCCCACACAGTTTTATGTGTAGGCTCATGTGTGAAAGGTGTAACTATCACACACGGTCTTGCTTAACTACTAGGGAAAACCTTATACACAGAATCTTAGCAGCAGCGCAGCACAAAAAGAGGTGCTACTGCTAATTAGTAGCAGCGCGGTTAGGGAAAGCGCGCTACTGATGTAAACTTAGCAGTAGCGCATGATGTCTAAACCGCGCTGCTACAAAAATCCACCGACAGTACACAACGACCTAAGTTTACCAGCAGCGCGGTATCAAGAAGCGCGCTACTGCTAATGCCATAGTAGTAGCACGCTTTTTAGTCACGTCGTTGCTGCTAATTTTGAAATTGTCCACACGGTTGGCCCGTTTAGCAGTAGCGCGTGATAGGAAAGCGCGCTGCTGCTATGCTCTTAGCAGTAGCGCGTTTTTGTTCCCGCGCTACTGCTAACACGCAGGACCCACCACCTTTTCCACCTCCCCCTCCCCATCTCCCTCTCCTCCCTTTCCCCTACCTCCCACATCCTCCCTCTCTCACTCTTCTTCTTCCTCAATACTTCTCCCCCCATTACTCTCCCTCTTCTACCTACCTTTCTCTCTCTTCATTACTCCTAGCTAACTACACCACCTCCACTAATGCATCTCCTTTCTTTTTTTCCTTCCACCTCCACTAGTTGAAGTTGTCTCCTCCCAAATTAGCTAGCTAGGTAGATGTAGCATTTAGTTAGGTGACCTATTTGCCCCCTAACTAGATCTTTCTTTGTCAAGAAGAGCTTTGTGCACTTTTGATCTCCCTACATCATCATCCACACACCGTGTGCTCGATCTCGAGATAGAGGTGATTAAAATTTCATGCTTTCGCAAAATGGAAATATGTGTATGTGTGTGTGATATGATAATTGGGAAATATGATGGAAATTGTGTGTGTGGCATGAGTTGACGCCAAATTGTGCTTTTGAGTTGCCTATGTTTTGCCGAAATATTGATTTATTTCCGTTTCGGCGAATTCCGGGCAAACTCTAGATCTATATATGTCCTATTTTTAGGGAAGGTCATGCCGAATTTTTGTATGACTTTGATGCATGCACGCATTTTTATAATCAATTTGTTTATTACTACCGTGCAGGTGTTCATGATGGTCAGTGGAACGATGGTGGACAGGTAGTTGCGGTCGGCGGTGCAGGACATGAAAGAAAATAACCTGACAGAGGTTTTATGTCCGTGTCGAAGATGAAAAGGAATAGTTTGGCTCGACCCCTATGATGAAGGTCGTGTCGAAGCGCACCTGCTAATGACTGGTTTCATGGATGGCTATACTCGGTGGATAATTGAAGATGAGGATGATGATGTTGAGGACGCCGACGGGGCAGCCAATGACGACACTGGGCAAGACGAAGAGATGATCGATAATGGCGGCGGGGAAGAGGCCGGACATGGCGGCAGAGAAGGGGCCGGACATGGCGGAGGAGAAGGGGCTGGACATGTCGGCGGAGATAACGTGGACTCCACGCAGCAGAGTTTGTTGGTACTAAGTTCAATCGTGTGGGACCCTCATGTTCAAGCACTGCTTCGCAAGGAGACGAGTACTGAGAGAGCTGCTTCTAGAGAGGAGGCTAAGCTGGAGCAACTGGTGGTAGACTTGAACACTCCATTGCATGATGGTTGCAATCCTGAGGTGACCCGCTTGAGTTTCACGCTCCAACTCCTGAAGACGAAGGCTAAAAACAAATGGACCGACACTAGCCTCGATGAGCATCTGAAGTACCTAAAGGATGTTCTTCCCGCGGGGAATCTATGTCCTACTAGTGTTGATGAGGCCAAGAAGATCGTGTGCCCTCTTGATCTGCCGCATGTTAGATACCATGCATGCATCAACGATTGCATAATTGGTCAGAAGGAGCACGCGGAAAAAACAAGCTGTCCGGTGTGCAATGCTTCTCGATACAAGAAGGTCGGGAAGAAATGTCCCCAGAAAGTTATATGGTACTTACCGATCACTCCCCTTTTCCAGCGGTATTTCATAGATCCCAAGGAAGCAAAGCTAATGCGCTGGCACGCGAAGAGGAAGAAGCCCGACGATGGAGATGATCCGAAGCTGAGACACGTCAAGGATGGAAGCCAGTGGAGAGCGTTGAACAACTTCTATCGGTATTTCAAATGTGATGCAAGGAACATCGTGATCGGCGCGTGTACCGATGGCATGAATCCGTTTGGCAACCAGAACACCAACCATAGCACATGGCCCGTGTTTGTATGGATGTACAACCTCCCCCCTGGTTGTGCATGAAGTCGAAGTACATTCACATGAGCATGCTTATTCAAGGGCCGAAACAACCAGGAAATAATATTAATTTGTATCTGGGGCTACTTCAAGAGGAGTTAGACACTTTATGGAAAACACCGGCCAAGACATGGGACGCCAGCAAAGGCGAGTATTTCTACATGAGAGCCGCGCTGATCACGACAGTGCACGACTATCTCGGTTACGGATATGTCGCAGGCCAGGTGTGCCATGGATATTGCGGATGCATGCGGTGCATGGATGATACGACGTCTCAGCAGCTAACATCAAGGAAAGATGGCGGGTCTGGGAAAATCGTGTACATGGGGCATCGAAGATGGCTCGAACAGGACGACCTGTGGAGAAACCGTGGAGATCTATTCAATGGTCACGCTGAGCATCGAGGACCTCCACATAAGCGGAGCGGTGCCAAAATCGATGAGCTGTTGAAAACTGGAAGGAGTGCCCCGCGCCGGGAAAGACGATGAAAAAGGCGCCGAAGCCGCTGTTGAAGGTATGGAAGACAAGGTCTGTGTTCTGGGACTTGGAGTACTGGCACAAACTCGATACACCTCATTGCCTTGATCTAATGCACATCTGTAAGAATGTCCTTGAGAGCTTGCTCGCGACACTAATGAACTTGCCGGATAAGACAAAGGATGGGCCGAAGGCAAGAAAAGACTTGCAAGATTTGAAAATCAGGGAAGATCTGCACATGCCGCCCCATAAACAGTCAGACGAGACAAAGACGGAGACAGAGGCGTGGGAGAAGAAGGGCAAGAAAATAAAGAAAGAGGATTATTGCCCCCCTTCTTGCTTCACCTTAAGTCAGGCTGAGATCGATCAATTCTTTAAGTGCCTTACCGGAGTCAAAGTTAGTTCCGGTTACTGTGGCAAGATAAGCAGATATCTAGACAAGGACAAGAAAAGGTTCAGCGGGATGAAGTCCCATGACTGTCATGTGATGATGACGCAGATACTACGTATTGCCCTTAGAGGGATAATGGACAAGCACGTCCGTGACACGCTTATTGGTCTCTGCAACTTTTTCGACGTCATCTCTCAAAAGTCGACCAGTCTGAAGCAGCTCCGAAGGCTATAGGAAGAGATCATTGTGATACTGAATGAGCTTGAGATGTACTTACCGCCCGCGTTCTTTGACGTGATGGTGCATCTGTGTGTCCATATTGTGGACGACATAATAGACTTGGGGCTGTCATTTCTGCACAACATGATGCCGTTTGAGAGGATGAATGGGATCATCAAAGGATTCATTCGTAACATGTCCCGTCCGGATGGAAGCATCGTCCAGGGCTATCTGACACAAGAGTGCATCTCTTTCTGCGAGGATTTTCTATATGGCGCAGACCAGCCGCCTGATGTTAGTGTTGGTTTGCCCGTTAACAAGCACGATGGGAGGCTCGAAGGAGAAGGTCACTCCAATGGTCGCAGGGAACTGCACGTGGCATACTCAGATCGACGTAGCGACTTTGACATAGCAAAATTGGTAGTGCTACAACACCTAGACGAGGTAGATCCTTTCGTGGCACTGCACAAACAAATTATCGCAAAGAAGTATCGTGACCCGGGGGTATGCAGGACGGACGCCGAAGTTACTAGAGAGCACAACTCCACTTTCCTGCATTGGCTCAAAGAGCATATTATTGCTAATCCCCCGGAGGAGGGCTCTAAGGATGGATTACTCATATATGCCTTAGCACACGGCCCCTCGCCCAACCTCCTGACCTATCAGGCATACGATATCAACGGATACACGTTCTACACGGAGGCCAAAGATATGGACAGTGATGATCAGAACTCAGGGGTGACGATGGAATGCATGATCAGCAGCGACAACGGCGCAACTGAAAGATTTTACGGAAGGGTCGAGGTGATCTGGGAGCTTGACTGCTCTGGACTGCACAACACGACGATGTTCAGTGTCAGATGGGCTAAGAATGTCGAAAGAGAAAACCGGCATTTCACTACCATGACTATACCCGACGCCAAGAGCGCTACCGTGAACGCTATCGCAAAAAATGAGCCATGGGTACACGCTAAGCACGTGACACTATGCTTCTTCATAACCGACCCGCGCAATCCCAGCCGTGTTGTCGTGAGGAGAGGCAAAAGGAACATCATTGGAATGGATGGAGTCACCAACGAGGAAGACTACGATCAGTACGACAACCCAATGAGGGAAGATGACGGTGATGATGAAGTATACGTCAAAAGAAGAATCAATACTACATTACCTAAGAAAAATCGTACTCCATGGAAAAGGCAAAGTCACAATGAGGGGCTCAATTATTCTTTGACGAACAAAAAGGGAAAGAAGCTGACTCAAAAATGAAAACGTCAACGCTGAGGAACCGTATGTTATCGGTAAAATGATGTAATATATATATATATATATGTTCCTATTTTGTATACACACTTAGCCATTATTATGCATGGGTCCAATGATGTAATATATATGTTCCTATTTTGTATACATATTTAACCGTCAAGTTAGCAGTAGCGCTTTCTGCACAAAACCGCTATAGCTACCTGTAATAGTAGTAGCGCCTTTTCTCTAAACTCGCTACTGCTACGTCCACTTAACCCAAAATCCTCACTCTCTCTGCTTCATCCCGCCTCTTTTCCCCCCAAATCCCGTCGGGGCCCTGCCCTCGCAGCGCCCCTGCGCTCGCCCCCGCCCTCGCCGCGCCCCTGTGCTCGCCCCCGACCCCGGCCTCGGCTCCGACCCCTGCGCTCGCCCCCGTCCCCAGCGCTCGCCCCCGACCCCGACGCGCCACACCTCCCTCCTCTGCTTCCTCCCCTCTCAACCTCGGCCGTCGTCGGGCCTGCCTCCTCGCCCCTGCACCCTCTGTAAACCCCCAACGCTCCTCCTCTCTCTGCTAGCTAGGGTTCTTCGGTTAATTTACTTACGTTTTAGTTAGGGCAGTAGGTTAATTAGGTTATCTATTTAGTTATGAATTTAGCTAGTTTTTTATGAACCGTATGTTTTAAAATAGGACAGAAATTTAGGGTTAAGCAATTGTAGTTAAAAGAAAAGGCATCATTTAAACAATTGTCCAAATCAACATCCCTTGTTAAAGCAAATTTAGGTAGGCTGAATTTATATGCAAATTTGAACTGGACATGTGATATGTGGACATGTGATGTTTTGGACATGTCATGTTTGGAATTTGGAAATGTCATTTGTACATATGATGTTTTGGACATGTCATATTTGGAAAATGATGATTATGTGCAGGGTAAATGATCTGAGTGGCCTATGTTACGCCGGAATGTTGATTCATTTCCATTCCGGTGAATTTCAGGCGCTCGATATGTCCATTTTTTAGCAAAGGACATGCCGAAATTTTCCGTGAATTTTGGCATGATTTGTGCTAGATAGTAGGCATATCGAGTGCTGGGAGTTGCTGGGAAACGACATTCCGGCAAACATAGATTTCTTTTTATGCCATTTCTCATTTTTTCATACTTTTAGAATTAAACGAGGAGACTTAATCATAGGAAACATGTCGAACAACGAAGAAACTGGGCCTTCTGACCAAGATGCAGACGAAATGGATTATGTGGGTGAACAAGAGTACCTCAACTATTTGACTGCTAAGCAAGGTTTGCAGGTCGGCCTCGATGATGGTACTGATGCCGACATCAACACCGACGGCACCAGCACCGATGGCGGTGCCGAGGCCGGCAAGGATGGTACCGGCGCCGATGCCGCTACCGAAAAGAAGAAGCAGAAGAAGCAGAGGATACAAAAACCTAACAAACTAGGGATTGGACGACTAGTGATCACAAAGATGGCACCTGGCAAGTTTGAGCCATTAGAGCCGGAAGAACCTCGCAAGTGCTATGGGAACCAAGTAGGATGCATCCTACGGGAATGCGCGAGCATCAACGACGATGACTTAAGGAGTAAAGAACATTTGACGCAGTTGCTCCTGATGAAGTTGTACAAGAGATTCAAGTTCCCCGACCGGGATGATAACATAGAAGAACCGTGGGATGATCCGAAGATGAAAAAGATTAACACTCACGCCATGGGCATGTTCAGCAATGATTTGGCCTCCTGGAAAGGGAGGGTGAAACGAGCTATTGAGGCTGAGGAACCCCTGTCCAAGATTCTGGAGGAAAATCCGACACTTACGGTAGAGGAGTTCGAAAAGTTCAAGGACACTTGCGCTACCGAGGCAGCCAAGGCTAAGGCTGCGAAATTCAAGAGCCTTCAGCAAAGGAACACGGGGAAGCATCACCTCGGAAGCCGTGGCTACCTCGGTAAAAGGCCCATATGGGATAAGGAGGACGCGGAACGTGAAGCCGCGGGTCTCCTAGACCCCTTCGCGAAGTTCACCAACCCCTTGGAGCGTGACTTCATCAGGGCCCACTACAAGTGGGACAAGGAAAAGAAGTTTTTTACATGGACAAGATCACGAGGAAATTGATTAGACTACTGGTAATTATTCTTTTACCACCTTACATTTAGCTCCATATCTAGTCGACTACACATTCCTAAACGGTTCACGCTCCTTCTGCAGGAGAAGCAACACCAGCTTGCAGCCGAAAGCCCTACTTCTCTGATGAGGCCCAAGTGGGACACCCCTCTCAACCGGGCCTTGAACGAACTTAAGGGACTCCCTTTGGGCCAGCGGCCGCAATATAGTCGTGTGCACGGCGCTGGAGACGGCGCCACGTGGAAGGTCTTTTACAACGAGGGCCTGGAGGCCAAGAAGCAGAAAAAGAAGTTTAGTCAGGCGGACATCGACGCGAAGGTGAAGCTTGTGGTCGAGAAAAAAGCAGCAGAGGACGCGAAAAAAATAGCCGAGGAGAAAAATGAGTTGCTACTGCAAGCAGTCAATGTAGCTGTAACTGCCTGCAGAAATGATTTCACTACTAACTTGGTTCCAGCTATCATCAACTGGATGAAGGAAAATCCAGACAAGACGGTACATGATTTCCCGTAGCCCAGTTTCGTTGGGAGCAACTCAATGAACAACAACACCACCGCACCATCACTTGCTTACGCAACCGGGCCTCCTCTCGCAGCCGCTCCCGCTCATAGCAGCCCGTCCTCAGTCTCTGGCGCGCTAGGTGGGCCTTCGTCTTTGGCTGAGCTCGACGCCGTCACGGTAATTACATGTCGCACCATCATATATATATATATATATATATATATATAGAATATTCCATTTTTGTTGCCTTTCGGATGTTTTACGCTACAAACATATGTGTTTGCAGGCCAAAGAAACCCCGTGCACCATACTCTACTTGATCAAAGGACAGAAGGTGGACGTGGGAAAGGGGATGATAATGAACCCCTTGCAACCCACGTTCCACAACCAGCCGATCCCCACTGGGCACTTCAGGGTTAGCTTGTCCAGTGTGAAATCGGGACACGAGCATTTGCCTCCTCCAGTACATCCTGTGGGAGAGGACGACGAGACCCCGCTGCGGATTGGAAACTGCAAGGGTTGGGTGCTGCTATGGCCGAAGAATCTTATTCGTCTAGAGCCGGCCGAGAGCACACCAATAACCACACATCAACAACCATGTGCGGAGACCACCACCCCACCTACGCAATTACCAGCTCCTGTAGTGTCGGGTGAGAGCGGCGGACGACGTGATGAAGGGGGTGCAATAGTACTGGCTGATGTAATCGGTCCTGTAGAACATATAATGGATGATGAGACGGAGGTCGACCCAATGGGTTTCCTCAATACAAACGCGTATGACTGTGACATAGATATGATGAGTCAACCATATGACGAATCGGGCTATCAGCATGCTAATGAGGATATGGATGATCTGCCCGGGCAGGAAGGTCGTAGCAGGGATTGCAAAAAGTCTCTCTTCATGAAATCCTCACAGGACACGCCTGAAAATGCCGCCTCAACACAGGCTCAACTAGCCGAGGGTCGTATAGTGCTTAGCCCGGGAACACTGGGGCAGGGTTTAAGGAAGGGTCTGGAAGGTGTGCCCAAGAAAAAGGAGAGGAAGAGATCGGGGAAGATAGCTGCCTCCAAACAAGCCAGAGCACATGGCAGCCAGATGATGGATTCTGAAGAGCGTGCACCCATGAAAGGTGCGGCCATGTTCCATCTCACGGGCGAGCCGATGCTACCGTCGAAACCGCTGGAGGCACTATCAGGGGATCTCAGGAGACTGCACGACCATGTGCTGTCGGCTGAGAAAAGCCTACTAGCCTCGAAGGATCCAGAATATCTGACATACGCGACTCGTGTGCCTGTGGGGAAGTGCTACGTCAACACACGGCCCGCGAAGGTTTTCTTCCTGCGGTTTGACCATATCTTTGAGATGTTTCTGACAAGGCGGCTCGATTTTACAATCGTCTGCCTTTTTGCGCTACATATGAGCTCCGTCATGAAGAGAGAAGAAGTCTCGCAAATCTGTGTGGCTGATCCGTACTACATGCACGAGTCTTTCTTGAGTCTCGGCGACTTTGAGCGTGAAACTGCTAGGGACCACCTCCAAAACTTCATGGTACAGAATAAGGACCAGGAAATTGTCCTCCTGCCTTATCATCCAAAGTAAGTCAGTTTCGGACAACCCTTTCGTACATTTCAATCATTCCTTCTCGCTCATATGAAGAATAATTTGAGGTATCTTTTCCCCGCAGCAACGGGCGCGCCATCCTTATCGTTCTTTACCCGCGAGTCTCCCACGCCGTGTATTTCGACCCTTTCGGAGACTACGAGAAGAAGGACTACACCCACATAATGAATATTCTGGATGATGCTCTCCAAGGCTTCGGCATTAGAGGTGGCCACATGCAGATCAGGAAACAAAGGAACAAGAAGATGGGTTTCGCGCATAAAACTAACTTCTGCTGCATCCATGTCCCAAAACCAAGCAAGAAGGATGGATTCTACATCCTCCATCTCATGATTGAGTTCAACACGGATCACCAAAAGCTTCGCATGACAAGCAGAAATGATGAACATATCCACAAGTGGCTAGACTCTCATGGAGAAGCGGATTATAAACTTAGAGATGACTTCTTTCGCATCCAAAGGGACATTGCGACGATCATCATGAAAGAAGTCGTCGATGAGAAGGGGATGTTCCACCACGGCCCTATATCGCGAGCTGACGTCCGAACTCGCATAGGCATGCAACGTCAAGACCTCACGCCGTTCAAGAAGCTAGGGTCCATCCTCGATGATATGGAAGGATGGAACTTCTAGTGATTTACGATGCCGATGATGATATGTGTCGGTTGAACTTGTATACTTTCTGTAGCGATGAAACTTTGTGATGTCCATGGTCCCTGCCAAACTTGCGTAACGCTACTTTGTTTGTTTGGGTACGATGACCTGCATACCTCTAGTTAATTAGTTTGCATAGTGTATGTTGCATCTAGTTGCTAATTAACCCTTTCTTTTTCATGTTGCTCTAATATATTTTGTTGCATATGATTGTACATCCTCTTGATGAACATGCATATCTAACAGGTACCTAGTTTCTTGATGGATAGATGGCGGTGCTATGTCGTGTACAAAGGGAAGGTTCCGGGGGTGTACAACGAGTGGCCTGAGTGTCAGGCGCAAGTGAATGGGGTCTCGGACGCCAGCCATAAAGGCTTCAAAAGCAGACAAGAAGGAGAAGCTAGTTACTTGAGGTTCATGCTAGCGCGAGAGAGGACTCGTAACCGCCGCCTCATGTACTGCATAGTTCCGCTCTCATTCATAGTGATAGCTCTTCTCGCATATACCATTGTTTAGATGGATGACGTTGTAGTTGCAAGTATTCGAGACTTGCATGTATCACTATTTTCGAGATGATGACGAGATACCACTTTGTATTGGATGATGATTATGATGAGACTATTTGTATGTATATGCTATGATAACATTTGTGGTCTCGCAGCCATTGGTATGTGTATCATGATGACATTTGTATCTGCTAAAGATTCTTGTGTAAAGCCTGTTCAAATACAAAACAAATATGCAGAAAAAAAACAAAAACTACTAAATTAGAAGTAGCGAGTGGAGAAAAGTTAGCAGCAGCGCCACGATAGCAGTAGCGCGTCCAGGCAACGCGCGCTAGAGCTATTAGCAGTAGCGAGCTTTCGCGAAGCGCGCTACTGCTACACTTGTATAGCAGTAGCGCCGGTGAGCACGCGCTACTGCTACGTGTTAGCTGTAGCGCCTTATTAGTAGCGCCGGTCCCCGCACTACTAATACACCTAAAATCCGCGCTGCTGCTAGCCTTTTCCCTAGTAGTGCTTGGTTAACTGTTTGCTTTTATCAACTATACCACACACGATTTGATGAAGAAAACTGTGTGGCGTTGGGCTATCCATCGCAAGCACTTTTACTGCTAGAACCATTTGCAAAGGTCCATGACACATTTAGCAGGTTTATTAGTTTACAATTAATAATTCCAGTATTACGCAAATTCACATTTCATATCGAACAACTATTTGCCAATTTCATATCAGGCACATAAATGTATTATAACATCACAGTACGGTAGCTACATGAAAACAACACAGTACAACATAGAGCTAGTTCAACTTCACAAGAACAATATATTCATTTCCCTAATCGAGATCATCCAGGCTTGTCTTATCCGCCTCTGCTTTCAGTTTAGTAAGAACCCGCTTTGCACGGGCCAACTGGGAAAGTGCCTCCTCCTTCGCCAACACCATCTTAGCAAAGTCTGATTTTAAAAATCTGAGCTCATTCTCCACCTTCAACTTTTTATCCCGCATCTTGAAATATGCTTCAGCGTTGACAAGACTTTCTCTAAGCCTACGTGTGTACTCTTCCTCATACATGCTCCAGAGCTTCGTTAGGCACATCTTCAAAGACTGTGGCCACTCTTGATCAACCCGCTCCAAGTAAGAACACTTTCGTTTATTCTATAATATTTAAAACTAGACCAGTAACAATTGTAGGGGAAATGGGTTTATAGCAACATAGAAAATCACCAATGCTTATTTTGAAAAACTGAAGAAACATGTTAATTATGACATATCTTCTCAAAAAGATCAATGTGCAAATGAAATAATTGGTACTGAGACAACAACCAAATTCTGGAACATCAGAAGCTATAATTAACTACAACGATGCTACAAGTTCTTACTCATGTACAATAAATAACAAATTGAACATTTTATGAGGAAGGTAAATATAACTGCAACAGCATAGCGACAGTGTTTGGATGACAGCAAATTGATACTAACAAGTGTGTACATGCACAAATTTAGTAACATAGAACTAATAGCACTAAGGCCGTCCACTATGTATGCTAAAACTGGGGTAAAGACAACTGTTGCTACATCTCGCATCGGTGCCCTGCACTGGCGAGCCGATGCAGCGGAAAAAAATCAGGGACCCGGACTCCAGAGCACATAGTTGCTCTGATGCCCAGTTCCTTCGTGCCATAAAGATTTAGTATTTTACAGCTTGGCTGCTCGGATGTGTGGACCAAAGTTGGCTGCACAAACTGCTGAAGCGGTGCCAAATAATTTTCTAATGGCACCGCTGATGAGATGGCAACAATTTAAGATACTAGGTACAAACTGTGACACTGTCTTAGGATGTGTTTGGTTGAAGGTGTGGTATGAATGGGTTGGGACCGTGACAGTGTCTGAATCACATCTAACAAATGATTTGTAACAACAAAAGAGGGTCTAACCTTCTCTGCACATGCCAGAAACTTCCTCCCACTGTCCACAGAATCAAATGCAACTAGCTTCACGCATGGAGATTGATGGTGACAACGAGCAGATAGATCTTCAGCCACCCCGCTCCATTCGTTGCCACTGATGGTCCTACAGAGCTACAAGAGGAAGAAATGACTCAAATCGACCGTCGGGTAAAAACCATTCATTCCAAGTCATAGCCCGAGAGAGAGAAGAGAGGCATACCCGGGTGGTGAAGGAGTAGTCGCCGGAGGAGGAACTGCTGGAGAGGTCTTTGAAGAAGACCATGGCAACCTCGGCGGTAGGATGCGAGACGGCGAGAGCGAGGAAGCGGCTATAGCTTAGCAAGGAAGGAAGGAAGTAGGAATCAGGGGAAATGTGACTTGTGGTCGGGGAGAAAAGGGGGTGGGGAAGGGGAGCGGGGTAGATATTTTGGCGAAAGGCCAAAATTTTGGAAATGTGGAGGGAAACTTTGCGCGCGGTGCCGCCGGACCATTCACTTTGAACGATTGTGTGCATCGCAAACGATTCTTCTGCTTTACGCGCATGGGATGAGTTTGATAATTCAAATTTTAGACTCAAGGCATGGGCACATTCACTTTGAACGCGCGCGGTGCCGCCGGACCATTCACTTTGAACGATTGTGTGCATTGCAAAGGATTCTTCTGGTTTACACACATGGGATGAGTTTTATAATTCAAATTTTGGTGGAAATTTCCTCGGGTACGTCATTGCATAATTTAACATCGCTTGCTAATTTGGGAACATAAAAGAGCGTACAGCAGACATACCACACTTACTGAATCGAGCAATTTTAGTAATTACACAGAGCCAGTTGACCTAAACATTGCTCTAACAAAAGACCAACATTAAAAACAAAGCCTAAGTACGCATAATTAAAAATCCACCGCCGCGCTGGCCTATGCATCGCCGGTGTGAGATGAGACATCGATGACTTGTCCTGGCGACATGCCGCCGTTGGTGGACTCCGCGTCCCCCTGCTGAAGTCGACCGCGTCCTCGTCCTTGGCGCCGGCCTCAAGGTTGTAGTACTCATAGTAGTGGCTGCGCCAGAGCTCGCGTTGGTACTCCACCGTCGATTCCTCAACGGACGGACTCTTCTCTACCTCAACCTCAGCCACGCGCAACTCCTCCTCCCGGCGCTCCTCGATCTCCGCCACCTCCTGCATCTCCAGCTCCCGCTCGACGACCTCATGATGAAGCAGGCGCTCCATGGCCACCGCCACCTTTTTAGACGTGGGTTGCATGCTGGAGTCCGAGGTGGCCTGGAATATCTTGGCGTGTGCATCCTCGATCTTGGCGTGGATGGCCTCGACCCGGGCCAGGGCGACATCAGCGGCACGACGGCAGCTCGAGCGCTCTCGGCGTTTACAGCCGCCGTCGCAGGAGCAGCTGCAGCCGTCTCGGCTGCTGCAGCTGCCCTGTCGGCTGCTGCAGACGCCCTCTCGGTGGAAGCGGCCACGCTCAATATGGATGCGGCGACACTCTCAGCGTAGGCGGCCGCACTCTCGGCGCAGGTGGCGGCGCTCGGGGGGGGGGGGGGACGCGGCCATCGTACGGGCCTTCACGAAGCATTTCCACGGCGTCATCTTTGCAAGAAGGGGGTGCGAGAATGGGGATATGGATTCGTGGATTCGAGGGTTGCCGGCACTAGAGCAGACGAGCCGACGAAGCTTAAGGAGGGAGACTTAAATAGACCCAGATATTTTCATCGCGAACGGTTCCTAGAAAAGAACCGTGTGTGATGTTGTAGATATTTTTTATTAGCTGTGAAAGACGAATTTGGAATAAAGTGCCAACGGATGGTGTTTTAAATGAACGAGAAATTTTGTAGTACTAATACAATTGTCATGTCAAATTTTGGAAAATTTCACGGGTCATTTGTCCTTCTAAGACATTTAAGTGATTTTCTAGCCATTTAATGACCGTAATTGAAATTTGAACTACATGTACATGCAACAGCTAACCATAATGGTTTTGAAAACTCATATTTCGTGTACTTGTAAGCGATTTAATTCCATGTGCAGTAAATTGGAAGGAATTTTCAAACATATTGTTTTAACGGCTATGACACAATTAAGCATGGAGTGACATGGCATTTTAATTCCAAAAAATAAAAAAAATAGAAACACATGGAACCTTGGTTGATGTAATGTCATGCCACCAAGATGATGTGGTAAAAAATTGGCATGTTTGACCAAAGTTTGGACACACACCCCTCACAAACCGGAGCAACTCACTAGAAGGCTCGTGGTTCCGAGAGGGAATAATGCATGTTTGATGAGGAACGGGAGATAGCTTCCTCTTACGGCCTTTAATTTTTTTCTACGTCTAACATGCACCACTACAACTGTAATGTGAAATTTTTGAAAATTCTAGGGGTCATTTGACCTTTTAAAGACATTTAAGTGATTTTCTAACCATTTAATGACCGTAATTCAAATTTGAACTACATCTACATGCAACGCCTAACCAAAACGGTTTAAAAAATCATATTTGTGTACTTGTGTGCGAGTTAATTCCATGTGCAGTAAACTAGAAGGAATTTTCAAACATATTGGTTTCACGACATGGACGCATATGCATGAATACGTATGCATGGAGTGGCATGGCATTTTAATTCCAAAAAAAATCAGAAACACATGAAACCTTGGTTGATGTAATGTCATGCCACCAAGATGATATGGTAAAGAAATTGGCATGTTTGACGAAAGCTTGGACACACACCCCTCACAAACCGGAGCAACTCGCTAGAAGGTTCGTGGTTCCGAGATGGAACAATGCATGTTTGATGACGAACGGGAGATAGCTTCCTCTTACGGCCTTCAAATTT
The DNA here is from genome assembly GCF_018294505.1 of Triticum aestivum. Taxonomy (NCBI): domain Eukaryota; kingdom Viridiplantae; phylum Streptophyta; class Magnoliopsida; order Poales; family Poaceae; genus Triticum; species Triticum aestivum. The sequence continues at coordinate 346,422,931 of NC_057811.1, forward strand.
TTTCCTACGTTTAACGTGCAACTGTCATGTGAAAATTTGGTAAATTTCAGGGGTCATTTGACCTTCTAAAGACATTTAAGTGATTTTCTAACCATTTAATGACCGTAATTCAAATTTGAACTACATCTACATGCAACACCTAACCAAAACGGTTTGAAAAATCATATATGTGTACTTGTGTGCGAGTTAATTCCATGTGCAGTAAATTAGACGGAATTTTCAAACATATTGGTCTCACGACATGGACACATGCATACGTATGCATGGAGTGACATAGCATTTTAATTCAAAAAAATAGAAAAATGATCAGAAACACATGAAACCTTGGTTGATGTAATGTCATGCCACCAAGATGATGTGGTAAAGAAATTGGCATGTTTGACGAACGTTTGGATACACACCTCTCACAAGCCGGAGCAACTCGCTAGAAGGTTCGTGGTTCCCAGAGGGAACAATGCATGTTTGATGACGAACAGGAGATAGCTTCCTCTTACGGCCTTCAATTTTTTCCTACATTTAACATGCACTAATACAACCGTCATGTGAAAATTTGGTAAATTTCAGGGGTCATTTGACCTTTTAAAGACATTTAAGTGATTTTCTAACCATTTAATGACCGTAATTCAAATTTGAACTACATCTACATGCAACACCTAACCATAACGGTTTGAAAAATCATATTTTTGTGTACTTGTGTGCGAGTTAATTCCATGTGCAGTAAATTAGAAGGAATTTTCAAACATATTGGTGTCAAGGCATGGGCACATGCATGGAGTGCATGCCATGGCATTTTAATTCCAGAAAATTAAAAAATGATCGGAAAAACATGAAACCTTGTTTGATTTAATGTCATGCCACCAAGATGATGTGGTAAAGAAATTGGCATGTTTGACGAACGTTTGGACACACACCCCTCACAAACTGGAGCAACTCGCTAGAAGGTTCGTGGTTCCGAGAGGGAACAACACATGCTTGATGACGAACGGGAGATAGCTTCCTCTTACGGCCCTAAAAAATTTTCCTACGTTTAACGTGCAACTGTCATGTGAAAATTTGGTAAATTTCAGGGGTCATTTGACCTTCTAAAGAAATTTAAGTGATTTTCTAACCATTTAATGACCGTAATTCAAATTTGAACTACATCTACATGCAACACCTAACCAAAACGGTTTGAAAAATCATATTTTGTGTACTTGTGTGCGAGTTAAAAAATCATCAGACGATGTAAATATCTGGTGTTCAAAAAAGAAAATGTAAAGATCTGGCAAGACAACCGGCCCCCACACAATTGGCACTCTATCTCGCGGCTCGAGGTTTGGTAGGTGATTGGTGGGGATCATTAATCAGACACGGTTCTGTATTGGAAACCGTCAGCTATTATGTTCACACACGGATTTGCTGCAGGAATTGTGTGTAATTCAAACTACATTACTCGTAAATTCCGGCGACCGGTATGTGTACTGTCCCCGTTGATCTAGATTCTGGCCGCCAATAAATACTACCTTGCTCACATCGTCCCGCCTGCATTCTCATCTACATCCTCCCCTCGCTCGCCCTCTCTCTCTCTCTCTCTCTCTCTCTCTCTCTCTCTCTCAAATCTCTGCCATGGTGCCGCCGGTCTGCCCACGCGCCGACGAGGAGTCGCCGCCCCTCGAGGACGCTCACTCGATTAGCAGCGACGAGGACCCCTACGCGCCGCCTGAAGAGGTTGCGCCGGACGCCCCAACTTTGGATTGGTTTTGGGGCCAGTACAATCTTTGTCTGTGGAAGTCGCTGCCGCCGGCTGAGAAAGCCAGGCAAGTGGCGTTCAAGAAGGAGATGGCGGAGGAGGAAGCCAGGTACCAGGCGGCCTGTGAAGCCCGTGATGCCGCCTGGAAAAAGGAGGTGGCGGAGCTTTGGGGGCGGGCGCGTCGTCGTGCCAAGGAGGTGTACGAAGACGGGTACTTCGGGAGGAAGGTCATAGGCGCTGGGCGCCTCGTCGCTGCGTGGAGGTGGGCCGATAAGCTCCAGTGTGCCACCGACGAGGAGCTCCGGTGGGCGCCCAACGAAATGGCAAGATTGGCCGCGCGTGTCCGCCAGCAAGAGGCAGATCGGTACGTCAAGCGCTGCGTGGCAGAGGAGTCGGAGTACTGCCTCCGCACTGGGAAGACGCCGCGCACCAGGGAGCTGCTGGTGAGGGGCTGCCGGAATACTGGACCCATGAGGGATTATTAGTTTTAGTATTGTTCGTTTTCAATTTTATGCATTGTACCTAGTAGTTAAGTATCATCACGTATATGTGATAAAATTATATATATATATATATATTCTATGACGATCTAATGAACAATTAATATATACATATTATGAATTCCATTTTCTATCTGTTTTTGTATACTAATTTGAATCGAGCTGTTATCATCCACATATATAGAATGGAAAGCGTATATACACACATTGAAACAAAACATATTAGAATGGAAAACAATATACACACATTGAAATGACTTTTTAAAATAAAACGCGTCCATGAGACCATGACCAGCAGCCCTTGCCTAGGGTAGCTCTTGGCTCTGCCTGAACTCGTGCAGGCGTTCGTCCAAGTGGTCAACACGCTCGCGTTACATCTGGAGCGCCATCTCGAGCTCCAAGTTGGCTATTTCATCGAAGATCACCAGCTCAAGGATGCGACGGCCATGTTCCTCTACTGCGCCCAGGTGGACACCTGGGCCAAGGAGGCGGTCGAGCCTATGGACAAGCGCGTTGGCATCCAGCGGGCCTCGGACAAGGCAAACGGTGCAGCGAGCGTCCGGTGCAAGTACGGCGCGGCCGACCTCTGGTGCAAGTATGGCGCTGAGGGCCTCTGCCCACTCGTGGCGAGGAATGGGGGTAATGACGGGACGTGTACCCAGCTGCGACGCTGTGTCAACAGCAGGCATGCGCCGATGGATCCTCTCTTGCTGTGCATTGCGCCGCGCCTCTCGCTCTGTGTCGCTCCAACGGTCTCGCCGTACGGCAAGCCGCAGCCTATCAGCGCGGACGTGCCTAGCTTGCTCTGCGACGCGCCATCAATCATGTTGTGCGGCGAGCTGTAGCTTGTCGGCGCTGACATGCCTATCTTGATCCGCGGCGCTCAAGCGCCATGCACCAAAGGTCTGCTCAACCCTGGCGATGACGCGCATCACAGCATCGCCCATCGCGTTGCCGGGGAGCGCCTCGGCCTCGACGGGCCATGGTGCCTGCTCGTTTTCCTCGTCGACGAGGTTGATGGCAGAGGCGACGCTTTGGTGGGTTGGCATGCTTGGAAAAGGTGGATGTGCTATAGGCTGCGCTTGTCGCCTCCGTGTGTCGCACGCCCCCTATGCGCAATATAGCAGGGTGGCGGGAAACAGGTGAGGAAATGGCGGGAAACGGTGGCGTGTTCATAAAACGCCATCAATTAATGGAAACTTAGCATCGAGCTAGCACAAGAAGTAGATGATGATCAGATGAACACGGACCACACTAGGAAACCCGTCGGTGATGAATTCATCAATCCCAAATGGTTGAATACTAGCAAGCATTTGCCCACAACACACACGGCCTATTCCATCACAAATAGGTCAGATGGATCAACTATATGCCACGTATCGCACATTGTCAAAAAGTAATGCAGTAGACCTTCTTTAACATTTGTTAAAACAAAAACAAGGACCTCAAGGTTATATTAGCTGATGGGATGGGTCATTTCGGTCAAATGACCCATCCCATCAGCTAATTTAAGATCGACACAACTTCCCATCCAGTCACCCATCCGATGGCTGCTCCAGCCTGAGCACACTTAACTTGATAGTTTTCTTACATGAGCTACTGGTGGAACAACTAGTCCTTGCTGATAGAAATGCCTCTTTGCATCCTTATGGCGTATCCGGATGACCGCCCGTCCCACAATGGCCAATGTATGTTGTGTAGACAGAGCATATCACATACGTCTTATTAGAAGCAATTGTCTGTGTTATTATCGGTCTTCGCACACATTTCTGATTACAGACCTGTTTGCCGCGTATCACACACATCTTGTTATATTGAACCGTTTCTGTTCTCTTGCCTAATCACAAACAGTTCATCCGAGTGAACCGTATGCTGTACATTGCACACACCTTGATCGGGCTGACCGTTTCTTTTGTGTTGCCTAATCACAAACAGTTCATCCGGGTGAACCGTATGTTGTACATCGCACACACCTTCATCTGGCTGCCCGTTTTTTTGTTCCTCCTCATCGCAAACAGTTAATTGAGCTGAACCATATGCCCTACATCGCACAAGCAACTAAAATCTGGACCGTGGTTGATGCATCCTCCATCGCAAATGTTTTGCACCTTTTTTGACGGTTATTTTACACCACCGTTTGTGATTATGGCATCGCACACAGTTTCGTCAAAGGGTCTCTGATCGTAGTGTCGCGTTAGCAGCATCCTGCAGTAGTGGTAATGCAGTGTCTACCGGATTAGTTGCTTAGTTTAATTTCAGGGGTGCTTAGTTTTATTTGGGTGTGTTGTGCTGAGCCCCCAACAGAACTATGTTATGTCCCTTCTCGTTACTTTAACTCTTCAGTACGTACATACTAGTATTTCTTACAGTTCATCTTTTAGTTGGTATAGTACTACCACTCGTTTCTTCACATTATATACGTACAATATATATGGCCAACATCATATAGCCAGCAGTTTAGTTGTCAAAGAATTTCAGGGTGCTTAGTTTTATTTGAGGGGTGTGTTGTGCTGGACACCATTATTGTGACTCAAATCTCTTTTGCCATGTTATAATGACATAAATACATATGGACCAACATGCCAACTCTCCCTCTATCTCACTACAGTACAATAAAGTGTGGGGCCTACTTTGATCCCAACAATGTTCTTATTTTCCTGTAAAATTATTCGCTTGGTTACTCCTGACAAGCGGGGTCACACTTATCATTGTGAGAATCGTCTTATTTTTGTCATATAACATGGTCAACGGGTTTGACGTGAAAATAACAATGTCTAATGGCATTTTTGAGCAAACATCTAACGGAACGATGGCATTTTTGAGATATCTAATTGCATTTTTGAGCAAGCATCTCACGGATTGATGGCATTTTTGAGTAGTTGTAACTTCTAATGGCAAAAATGAGTCGTGATACACAACTAGTGGCATAAATAATAAGAACCCAAGAATTAATAGGTATGCTAATTTCTTTAATAGAATCTAGCACCCCATTTAAGCACATACTAGCTTTTTAATAGTACTATATGCATAATTTGGCGATGAGCGCTCTCTGTATGTACCACCTTTTTCTTTAATTTCATCTTGTTAGTTTTGCTCCATGGCGCAATCCATCGATACTACTACTGTACAAAAGTATACATTTTTTAAAAGGCTAGAGGGCGGGGTAGTCTCGCTTGGTCGGTTTCATGAGAGGGGAGGGCCTTTGTGATTTGACGGCTCATTACTGCTGGAAGGCGGGGCCTTGTGATTTGACTGCTCGTATAAATGTTGCCGACGACCTGAGGAGGAGCAAAGAACCATGCAGTATACTCAAGTTTTCCACTGGAGTACTAGTACGGCGGAGGAGCACGGAACACGGCAGCCCAGTGCCATATGGCGATAAAAAATGATCTAATTTGCTAGTCATCGATCCCACGGTGCCGCTCATCGTTAGCATTGTTCTATTCATTCCTTGCAGAGAATGTGACACGTGCGGTGAAACACCCGAAGCAAAAGAAGAAACACAGGAGCAAAAGAAGAAGGAAGATTATCACCCCCAAAAAAGAAGGAAGACGCACACACAAGTTTGGGGCGTTGCTCTCTACTACATGAAGGGTTGCTGGCCATGGAGTCGTAACTGCTTCTTCATTGCCTCCACGCCCTCCATCTCCTTGCGCATCTCCTCCACCATCTTCTTCATTCTGTCCATGACGCGGGATTTCTCAACGCGAGCCTTCATCATCTGTTCCATGGTCGCATTACGTACCTTGACAGCAGCCGGGTGCTGGATGCGGAGCTTCGCCAACTCCTCCTTCTGTTCCATGACGAGGGCTTGCAGCATCTTCATTGAGGAACTACTCTTCTCATGCAGCTTCTTCCAGCCGGCGTTCTCCTCCTTCAGCAGGTTGAGCTCGTGGCAGAGCTTCGCCTTGTCCCCATGAAGTTGCAGGATTTCGCCGGTCGCCTTCTTATCTGAGGCAATGCTCTTCTTCAGCAGCATCACCATGCTGGCGGTCAACACCCCTGCTCATTGAGCTCAGCGGGCATGTCGTCGAGGCTCTCCTTCAGTAGCTCCACCAAGCCGTCGATGAACTCCTCGTGCTTATTGAGCTGATCGGGCATGTCGTCGAGGGATAACGACTCCAATGCAGCTAGCTCGGCATGTTCGCCTCCATGGCTAGGGCACTCCTGGGAGCCCTCACCTCCGTGGCTAGGGTGCTCCTGGGAGCACTCGCCTCCGCGGCTAGGGCGCTCCTGGGAGCCCTCTCCTGTCTCTGCCAGGCGGCGAGCCCTCTTTTTTTCACGGCCTTGGTTGCCGCTCCCTTGTTACGAGTAGTTCTTGACCTAGAGCTCTACACATCGGCCATGGCAAGGACGGACGAACAAGAAAGACTTATGAGGAAGAAGAGGTAGAGTGATTTTCGGCTAGGTACTAGTTCCCCTTTTTATAACCTAGTACTAGCACTAGTACTAAAACCTGCATAGTGGGAACATGTTCATGTTTGATATGTACTAGGTGTGAGCAGGTTTGCACTTAATTACACTATACACTTTGGAATGTGATGGGAACAATCTAAAGATTAATTGATGGTTTTGGTTTCAAGGCCCGAAACGGCTCCCGATGAGTTTCCTGGAACACAAATTTCAAGTACTACTACTCAAATACGGTCGCACAAGTCAGTGATGTAACTGGTCGTACATGCCAGACCAAGCCGATGTGTGTCGCGGGTGCGACCGACCGCCTATTGGTGCGACTGATCGTAAATATTACGCGATGGAGACTTCTGGTTGTGGCTTCGGGTGATTGTCACGACCAAGCATTCAAAAACTAGTGATAAATCAATTACCATCTTTTTCCAAATGACCAAGTATTTTCACAAGAATACAATACATATAGATGGACTGATTGTCAGGGTTGCAAACCGCCATGGCACCGCAAGTTCACTGCAACAACAATCGAGTAGGTCACTGCATCACCGGCGGGGAAGGAGGGTAGCTCACCTCGCCTATGATGCATGCCCAACGGCGCCGCCGCAGCTGGTCCCGCGATTTGGCTTCTCCTACCGCCCATTTGAACAGTTGCACCGGCTGCTCATGCCATTCCGCAGGCATGTGTGTTCTTTCCTCCGTAGTTGACTCAGTGAATATGATCTCTTCCATTAGCCCAAGCTCGAAATCAATGCAACGCTGCCAGATGCTGACATCCCTCAGCATCTCTCCCCTGAGATCGACTTGCGCCTCCGCCTTGTGATGCGCCAGGCGCAGCTCCTTCGAACTTCTCTCCAATTGATGCGACGCTTCCTCGACCCGATTTTCCCTTGCTGCCCACCACCTGAAACGCAGCCCTAGCATGTCCTCTGGCGCCACCAATCTGTGATTCCAGAGCAATGGATTCCCTCTGAAACACATCTGGGTTTCGCTCAAAGGCGGTAGTGCCGCGGGCCGCAGCGAGAGGGCAGCCCGCGGGATCCTGGGATCTAAGGGATTATCCATGGCGGGATCCGGTGGGCGAGGCAGGGAGGCGATCCTAGGCACTGGGAGAGCCCTATGAGGCTAAGATAAAGATAGTACTACTCCACTCCGTCCATATTTAAATACAAAGGCCACCAACATTAGCCCTGGCAAAAATTGATCATGCTGCCTGCGTCCTGGTTTATTGGCCCCCTTTTTTGTGCCACTTTTTATGTCATGCATAAATATTACTATGTTACTTAAAAATATGGTCAAAATTGGCACAAAATACGAAGGAGACCAATGGAAGTAGCAACCCATGATTTAACTACTCGCATGCACGCAGTGGAGTAGTAATGTCTTTCTCAACTACTTCCTCTCTCACATCCATTCAATTTGCATGCGCTGTATTAATTGACCATCAATGAAATGAAGGACTTTACACGCGTCAAATTATCACATGGGGTGGATCTTCGTACAAAAATGCGTCCCACCGTGTACCCGCATGTGTGTGCGAGGGAATGAGTGCGTGCGTGCACATCTTCGCTTCGTGCATGTACTGCGAGTGTGCCTGAGAGAGGACGAGTACATTCTTCTGGAACCAGCAACACGTCACTATGATCAATCCACACAAGGAGGTCGCGACAACGCCTTCACATGTGGCACGTGGCTTCATGACTGAAAGAGGGACACTGTGTAGCGTGCCATTGGAATTCTAATTTACGTGTTTTGCACATACTCGAAGTACTAGTAAGGTACACGTGCATTGCACGCATCAGATTTGGCAACCAAATTATGAATAAATACCACACTATAGCATGTAAGCTTTGAGTCATATATGCATGATGTAGACGTTCGTTTAATTCTTATAGTTCATCTCATTCAAAATCATGGAATTGTGTGTTGTAAAGCATAAAGTAAAAAAAATGGCAATTCAACTAAAAAAAGTTTGGGCAGTTATGATACAGAAGATTCTAGAACAAAGGACAAGCACTTGTGTTTTGAGGTTTGTGCAGTATGCTTAAGTTCAACCATGGAGTCTGCTAGATTGTACATGTGGCAAAATCCGGTGGGGGGCTAGAAGGTGGTGCGGGGGGCCAAGTGGAGGGAGACTATGAAGGAGTGCACAAGTGCGAGATCGATATTTAAAGAGAGGGGGCGAGAACGTGCGCTATTGCGCGTAGTGGCGGAGCCATGAAATAAATGAGCTAGGGGGCCAAGCATTGCTAATCCTTTACGATGAGGGCCAATTCATCAACTTAACCTATTTTACCAGCAATTGATCTAACAATCACATTCATATTAGCCTCAATATATAGTGATGTTAGGGGGGCAGGGCCCTTGCTGCCCCATGTCTTTGCCACTTTTCGCGCGTCTGAGAGATGAAGCGGAAGGCATGGATGATGAGAGGGGGACGTTGGATATATAATTAATGTGGGTGTATTAGCTATGTAATCCTATATAGAGAGGTATAGATTGATCGATGTGTACGTGGGAAAGAGTGTGATACCTCACTAGATATATAAATTGATTGGTTTGTGTGGAAAACTGGGAAAGACCTAGCTATATATACACACACATAGAGGAACATCGATCGTTGCACATGCACGTGAGAGATAAAGAATGCCCGATATGATGAAGAGGGGGAGGTGTGTGTGTGTGCATGCATGGGAGACCGACCTGAAGAAAAAGATTGCATGTGTGCGGTGGATAGTACCGAGTGGTAGTGTGTGTGCATGCATGCACGAGAGAAAGTTACTGGTGCAATTATAAAGAGAAGACGACTGTGTGGGTGTAAAAGACTAGGTGAGGTCATAATGAATATAAATGAGATATGCGCGGTGTGGTTTGGAAACGAGCATGCTATACTGTATACACATTGAACAAGGTCAGACTGATTTCAATTTGAGATACCGAGGGCAGACATCGTTTGGCCACATTGCATCCGTGCATGGACACATTATTCTAATTGGAGATGATGGGTGGCTTTCGCATCACATATCTATATCTATACCATTATATATTATATTTTATATTTTTATATAGTGTGCGAATAACTTTAACTTTGAAAGATGGTCGTTGGATGAAGCCAATCCGATGGTGCAGAGATGGCAAATTCGAGCACTACTGGCCGTTGGATATCATCTACATTCCACCAGATTTTGCCACATGTACAATCTAGAAGACTCCATGGTTGAACTTAAGCATAATGCACAAACCTCAAAACACAAGCACTTCTTCTTTGTTCTAGAATCTTCCGTATCATAATTGCCCAAATGTTTTTCTACATGATTTGCCATTATTTGTTTTTACTTTATGCTTTACAACGCACAATTCCATGAATCTTAAAACAGATTAACTTTCTTATAAAAACTAGATGATTTTGAATGAAATGAACTATAAGAATTAAACGAACATCAACATCATGCATATATGACTGAAAGCATACATGCTATAATGTGGTATTTATTCATAATTTGGTTACCAAATCTCATGCGTGCAATGCACGTGTACCTTACTAGTCTAAATGGTGTTTGTGTGTGTGTGTGTGTGTGTTGTGCGTGTTAAACACATTGTACGTAGTATCATACATGGTTTAGATTCCGAACATCTAGCTAGAACATACATGTACTATGATTTGAATTCAACATAAAATGGATACATATATTTGAATTTGAGATCGTATGTACTTGTAGTTAGTATTTATATAGGAATTTGATGCATCTCCAACATTTCTACTTTTTCTCATGCTTTTCCTCTTGTTTGGACTCTAATTTGCATGATTTGAATGAAACTAACCCCGGACTGACACTGTTTTCAGCAGAACTACCATGGTGTTGTTTTCGTGCAGAAATAAAAGTTCTCGGAATGGAACTCAACTTTGCGAGGATTTTTTATATCAATAATAAGAATTTTTGGAGCCAAGAACCACCGGAGTGGGGCACCTGGGTGGGCACAACCCACCAGGGCGCGCCCCCCCTCACCTGGCGCGCCCAGGTGGGTTGTACCCACCTGGTGGCCCCGCTGATGACCCCCCTGATACTATAAATTCACATTATTCCAGAAAAACATTAGGGAGAAAGAATTATCGCGTTTCACGAGACGGAGCCGCCGCCAAGCCCTATTCTTCCTCGGGAGGGCAGATATGGAGTCCGTTTGGGGCTCCGGAGAGGGGCATCTTCGTTCTTCGTCATCACCAACCAATCTCCATCGCCAATTCCATGATGCTCCCCACTAGGAGTGAGTAATTCCTTTGTAGGCTCGCTGGTCGGTGAGGAGTTGGATGAGATTCATCATGTAATCGAGTTAGTTTTGTTAGGGCCCGATCCCTAGTATCCACTATGTTCTTAGATTGATGTTGCTATGAATTTGCTATGCTTAATTCTTGTCACTTTGGGCCCGGGTGCCATGAACTCATATCTGAACCGTTTATGAATTCATCATTATATCCATGTTTTAGATCCGATCTTGCAAGTTATAGTCACCTACTACGTGTTATGATCCGGCAACCCCGGAGTGACAATAACCGGGCCCACTCCCGGTGATGATCGTAGTTTGAGGAGTTCATGTATTCACTATGTGTTAATGCTTTGTTTCGGTTCTCTATTAAAAGGAGGCCTTAATATCCCTTAGTTTCCAATATGGACCCCGCTGCCACGGGAGGGTAGGACAAAAGATGTCATGCAAGTTCTTTTAATAAAGCACGTATGACTATTTACGGAATACATGCCTACATTATATCGATGAACTGGAGCTAGTGCCGTATCGCCCTAGGTTATAACTGTCACATGATGAATATCATCCAACAAGTCACCGATCCAATGCCTACGAATTTATCCTTATTGATCTTGCTGCGTTACTATTGCTATCATCACTGTTACACTTGCTACAAATTACTGCTATCACTGTTACCGTTACCATTGCTACTGTGACTACTATCAAAACTATCAAACTACTTTGCTACTGATCACTTTGCTGCAGATAATTAATCTCCAGGTGTGGTTGAATTGAAAACTCACCTGCTAATACCTTCAAATATTCTTTGGCTCCCCTTGTGTCGAATCTAAAAATTTGGGTTGAATACTCTACCCTCGAAAACTGTTGCGATCCCCTATACTTGTGGGTTATCAAGAACTTTTTCTGGCGCCGTTGCCGGGGAGCATAGCAATATTTGTTGAGTCACTTGGGATTATTATCATATTATCACTATGAAGAATCTGAAGGATCCAAAGACTAAGATATTTCCCTTAAAGACGAGGGGAGGTAAGGAACTGCCATCCAGTTCTGCTTTAGATTCACCTTCTGTTTTGAGTAAACTTGCAACACCACCACATGCTATCAATTCTAATATGTTGCAAGTTATTGATGATGCTACTTCTACTATGAATGATGCGTATGATGATGCTAGTACCTTGCTTGATAATGATGATGTGCCACTTGGTGATTTTCTTGATGAACAAATTGCTAGAGTAATACAACATGATGTTGTTGAATTTGATGACGAGCTTGAAACTGAAACTCCTGAGACACCTGCTAGAACTAGCACTACCAGGGAAAACCCTAGTAGTAGCGCGGGTTTTGAGGCTATCAACAGCGCGGGCAGCCGCGCTACTACTACGGCGCTACAGTTAACTGTTAGTAGTAGCGCGGTATATACCTGTGCTACTACTATTGACTATATCAGCAGCGCTTTTCCGGAACACGCTACTATTAATTAGTTGTAGCGGGTTCCTAGCCCCGCGCTACTGCTATATCTTTCATCACCCCCCCCGCTTCCTACCCCATTTTAGTTTCAATAAACTGCAATTTCCAGATAGTAGGTACTACTAGATATCAATTTCATAAAGCATTATAGGTACTAGGTAGTACTCCCTCCGTTCCAAATTACTCGTCGTGGTTTTAGTTCAAATTTGAAGTAAAACCACGACGAGTAATTTGGAATGGAGGGAGTACTAGATAACAATTTCATATATAGTCAACATGCATCCTCAAGCAGTACTAGGTGATATCGACGACGATCATCATATGTAGTTCTAGATGATATCGACGACGATCATCATATGTAGTTCTACATGATATCGATGACGATCATCATATCTAGTTCTAGATGATATAGGCACACACACATATGTAGTTCTAGATGATATCAACGACGATCATCCTCAAGCCTGGGCGGTGGGTGTTCCTGATAGTAATTAGGATGGCCTATCCAACACGAAGATTCTTGCCAACAAGGAATCTCTTCCACCCAACCGAGTTTAAGTGTGTGCGACCGTCCGTGTCCATGCGGTAAATACAGGTGGTGACAGAGCCCTTTGCGGTAAGGCATAGTCCAGCTGAGCCTTCTTCATCAGGCTCGATACCACAACTCATAGATAGGCTCTTTGGCAATTTCTGAATAAGAAAAACATATCAATTAATAAATAGCCTCGCACATACTCTTGCAAATATATTTCTATTAAGTATAGATTTCTACACTATCAAAAGACACAATACTACACATTTGTACTAAGCATGAATTCTACTAATATGTATATATGGATTATCTACACTATTAATAGTTCCTTGGATTCTACACTAATAAGCATGTGATCGGACTCTACACTAAAGGATATCATCGACTAGACTCCACACAACATATCATTGGACTCTACACTAAGCATATCATCGGATAATTTGCATTTGTAAGTATAACATACCATATCATGCCGATCGACCATGGTACTTGTCAGGCGGGTCACGAATGGCACCCCGACAAAGTCATCACGTGGCGGAATTATGTCCCATAGGTTGCACACCTCCTCCTCGCTCAGCCTCATTCTTTGAGCTACGATGGCTTCATGAAGTGGGTCCTCATCATGTTCATCGAGTGGGTCCTCATTATCTTCATCATCTTCGTCATCTTCATCATCTTCCACCAGGTTGATATAAATGACAACCAGCTTGGGTCTTTCTGCTTTGAAGGAGAAGCTGATCAACTCACCACCAGTAAGACGCATGCGGACGAGGAAATGGGCCCATCCATCTCCTCCAATCTGCGACATATTGTGTCCTTTCTCGACCTCCATAGTGTACGCCCCCCAAGAGCCTCACATGTCACAGTGTCTCCTGTCAGCTTGTTGAATTTCAACCTCACATTGCATGGGAAAATATGTGTAAAAAAACAAAATGACACAATGCATCAATGCCAACAGTAAAAATAAAATAGTTGTTACATTTCATATAATTTCTTACCGCCGCATGATGAAAACTCGGCTGGAAGTAGATGCGGAATAGCTTGCTAGTTGCAAGGCTGCTGGCGCACCTTGACTTGCACAGTCGACATGGTGGTGGTGGTGGTGGCGCCATTTTCCTAAAGCAATATGAGCAAAGGATTAACGATCCACTTCACAGGAAAGAAAAACAGTAGCATGTGATATTTTTGGTTCTTCTTCAGTTATATTTTCATAGCTTACTAACACCTTCTAGAATAGAACCAACAGCTAGCAGGCAAATGCCAAATCTTGCCTAATAAGATTTGGTTCTTCTTCCGCGAGAAGCAATTTGATTCTTCTTCCGCGAGAAGCAATTTGATTCTTCTTCCACGAGAAGCAATTTGATGGACAATTATAATCCTAAGATGTAGTACCATATAAGATGACAAGGTACCACCTACCAAAGCATTCCAGTGGCACCTATTGCCGAAAAAACTTTTCACAAATATCTACCAAATCAGGCGGTGGGACCTATTGCCTAAGATAATCGACTAAAAAAACAAGCGGCAAATTTAACTAAATTGGCACCTACATTTTGCCAAAAAATAACTTATTACAGAAAAACAAAAGCATCTAGCTATCCGTGTATAGAAAAAATAACAATAAAATGGTGCATTTCTTTCCAAGCATCTAGCTAGGTGGTGCCAAATCTTTAGAGCTATCAACTAGCGTACTAAATCAACTAAATCAAAATGTTCTATAAATCAACTAAATCAACTAGCCTACTAAATCAACTAAATCAAAATGTTCTAAATCAACTAGCCTACTAAATCAACTAAATCATATCAACTAAATCAAAATGTTGCATATGAACTAGCCTACTAAATCAAAATGTAGCAGGGAGGAGGGGTTGTGGATGGAGGTGGGAGGAGGGAGAAGGAGGGGCGACTGGAGGAGGGAGGAGAGAGTAGGACAGAGGAGGAAGGCGGAGCGAGGAGGGGCCGGCCGGCGGCGAGTGGAGGGAGGACGGAGGAGGAGGGCGGTACCGAGTCCGGCGAGGAGGAGGAGGTGACGGCGGCGGAGAGGGAGGAGGGGTAGGCGACGACGGCTGGCGGGGGAGGACCGATGCGGGGGGGGGGGGTTGAGGGGGAGATCGAGTGAGTGTGACTGTGAGTGGATCGGATAGAGGAGAGTGGGGGTGGGATATAGAATGGCTTAGCAGTAGCGCACTATAGGGAAAGGCGCTACTGCTAAACGACCTAGCAGCAGCGCCTTTCGCAGAGAACGTGCTACTGCTATGTGTCAGCATGTAAAAATACACAAAAAATACATTGATCATCAATGATCTTTTTGTGTACAATCTGATTTGTCAACATGAGTCCTCACCGGCTTAGGAACCGGAGAAGACTCATATTGCGGCCACAAATTTTACACATAGAGTTCAATGAAGACCAAGTGCTTGTGATGAGAAGTAATATATTTAAGGTGGTAGAAACCCTCTTCCCGGAGCGAGGTGGGACTAATTTTTTTAGTAAACTTAGCAGTAGCAGGTATTACGAGAATGCGCTACTGCTATGATCTGTAGCAGTAGCACTCTTCGTATAAACGCGCTGCTTCTAAAGCTTGCTTCGCGGCGGGGTCATGGCAATTATAGCAGTAGCGCGTCTTGGAGGAGGCACGCTACTGCTACTTTTATTTCAGCAGCGTGTTCTGCTGGAGTGCGCTACTGCTATATAGCAGCAGCGCCTTATTTTAAAACACGCTGCTAGTAAGATATGAATTGCCTAAGGTACCGGAAGGTTATGTTATGAGTGAGGAGGCAACTAGAGATATTCTTGCTTGCAGTGATAGAGATGATCTAGAGAAATTACTATGCAAGTATAAAGAAAAATCTCTGAATGCTAGAATGAAATGTGATCCTAATGTGACACCCCAGATTCAATCGTACACTAATCATGCACGCAAACGTGTACGATTAAGATCAGGGACTCACGGGAAGATATCACAACAAAACTATAAAAACATAAATAAGTCATACAAGCATCATAATACAAGCCAGGGGCTTCGAGGGCTCGTATACAAGTGCTCGATCATAGACGAGTCAGCGGAAGAAACAATATCTGAGTACAGACATAAGTTAAACAAGTTTGCCTTAAGAAGGCTAGCACAAACTGGGATACAGATCAAAAGAGGCGCATGCCTCCTGCCTGGGATCCTCCTAAACTACTCCTTGTCGTCAGCGGCGGCCTACACGTAGTAGTAGGCACCCGCGGTGTAGTAGGAGTCGTCGTCGACGGTGGCGTCTGGCTCCTGGGCTCCAGCTTCTAGTTGCGACAACCGAGAAGAAAGGAAAGGGGAAAAAGGGAGAGCAAAGCAACCGTGAGTACTCATCCAAAGTACTCGCAAGCAAGGATCTACACTACATATGCATGGGTATATGTGTAAAGGGGCAATATCGGTGGACTAAACTACAGAAAGCCAGAATAAGAGGGGGATAACTAGTCCTATCGAAGACTACACTTCTGGCAGCCTCCATCTTGCAGCATGTAGAAGAGAGTAGATGGTAAGTTCACCAAGTATCATCGCATAGCATAAACCTACCCGGCAATCCTCCCCTCGTCGCCCTGTGTGAGAGAAATCACCGGGTTATATCACGGCTATTCGAATAGATAAAATTCCCTGTAGGGGTGCACCACATTACCCAACACGCTCGATCCCTTTGGCCGGACGCACTTTCTTGGGTCATGCCTGTCGGCGTCCTGGGACCGGGGGTCCCCAGACTTGCCTGCCTGCGGCCCACGGCGTGGCTCCACCAACGGCCCTATACGGCCCATCTTCACCAGCAAACACTCAAGACCCTCGCGAGGGGCCAAGCCTCGCGAGGCGGACGACACAAGACCTCCTCGGGAATGGCCTCACCAGGCTGGCTCGCGAGGGGCGAAGAGATCAAGGCAAGGGGCACCTCGCGAGGTTCCAGTGACGTAAGCCATGACGACCAGGGCCAGGCGGGCGCCAGTGCGCAGTGTCCTTGCTTCCTCTTTGGTGCTAATGAGGCAAGCGCAGGCGAGGAGTCCCAAGGCATCAGGCAAAGGTTTCCATATCGGTGCAACGAGACCGAGACCAGCAGGACGGCGGGACGGAGGTCACCGTGGAGCCCAAGACGGCGTCACCGCCAGAGCCTTTGGCAGGTGAAGACCACCTTTAGTTAGGATAACTTGTACTAGTTGTCTCCCTACGAATTTGGCCGTTGTGGGATCCCTTCCCGCCTAAACATTTGGGAAGAGGACTAGGGCCTCTATAAATAGGACTAGCCACCACCAGAAAGAGGGGAGAAGAGGACGGATGGTGCAGATCATTCAGATTATCCCCAGCCACACAAACTCACCAAGCACAAGAGCACCTCTCCTCAGGAGGCTGTTCTTCCCTTGTAACTATTCGTCCTCAGCCCAAGGGGCAATCCACCACATCACACTGGAGTAGGGTATTACACCACATCGGTGGCCCGAACTAGTATAAACCTTGTGTCCCTTTGTTCAGCGAGTTCGACGAGCTAGGCCTTGCGATCTTTGCGAGAGCGAGCTAGGGGAGGAGAGATCTTCGTGCGCACCCCAGTGTTCAAACCTCAAGGGTTTGCCGGAACCCAAAATCCGACATTTGGCGCGCCAGGTAGGGGGTGCGCCGAAGCCTTCCTTCCGCCGATCCACGCTCCGCCACCACCGTGCCTCGCCCCCATGGCCGGCGCTGCTCTTCCGGATGCGATGACAGATGCCCGTTGCGGGGCCCGGGGGCTTTGAGCCTTAGCCCCCACCTTGTGGCGGGTACAGTGGCCACCCAAGTTCAAGCCAGAGATGCCACTGCGCTATGACGGCGCGGCGGACCTGTCGGCTTTCCTGCTGGCGTACGAGGAGGCCGTCCTTAAGGCTGGGGCGACGGCAAGGTCATGGACAACTGGCTTCCCATGGCCCTCACTGGTGCACCGCGTGCCTGGCTACTCAACCTCCCAGGATCCACAGTGGCTTCTTGGGAGGAGCTGCGTAGCCTCTTCGTTGCACGCTTCGCGGCGCCGGCGCCTCCCGCCGTTACGACCCTCCTCGGCGGCCCGCAAGCGCCGCCCTCGGACCGTCACACCAAGCCGTTCTTTCGCCAGATCGGCGCCGCCTCCACGCGGCACGGGGCTCCCCCGGGTTGGGCGGCGCCCAAGCCGACCTAACCTTCGACTCGGGGGATCACCCCGTCACCACCGTCGGCTCGGGCATGCTCCCAATGCTTTGCATGCCCACCATCTGCGGCATAGCCGTCACCAAGACCCTCATCGTCAGCGGCGCCGGCCTCAACATGCTCTCTGTGGAAGCTTTTAGCTGTTGGAAATATGCCCTAGGGGCAATAAGAAAATGGTTATTATTGTATTTCCTTGTTCATGATAATTGTCTATTGTTCATGCTATAATTGTATTAACTGGAAACCGTAATGCATGTGTGAATACATAGACCACAACATGTCCCTAGTAAGCCTCTAGTTGACTAGCTCGTTGATCAATAGATGGTTATGGTTTCCTGACCATGGACATTGGATGTCATTGATAACGGGATCACATCATTAGGAGAATGATGTGATGGACAAGACCCAATCCTAAGCATAGCACAAGATCGTGTAGTTCGTTTGCTAAGAGCTTTTCTAATGTCAAGTATCGTTTCCTTAGACCATGAGATTGTGCAACTCCCGGATACCGTAGGAATGCTTTGGGTGTACCAAACGTCACAACGTAACTGGGTGGCTATAAAGGTACACTACAGGTATCTCCGAAAGTGTCTGTTGGGTTGGCACGAATCGAGACTGGGATTTGTCACTCCGTATGACGGAGAGGTATCTCTGGGCCCACTCGGTAATGCATCAGCATAATGAGCTCAATGTGACTAAGGAGTTAGCCACGGGATCATGCGTTACGGAACGAGTAAAGAGGCTTGCCGGTAACAAGATTGAACAAGGTATTGGGATACCGACGATCGAATCTCGGGCAAGTAACATGCCGATAGACAAAGGGAATTGTATACGGGATTGATTGAATCCCCGACATCGTGGTTCATCCGATGAGATCATCGTGGAACATGTGGGAGCCAATATGGGTATCCAGATCCCGCTGTTGGTTATTGGCCGGAGAGGTGTCTCGGTCATGTCTGCATGGTTCCCGAACCCGTAGGGTCTACACACTTAAGGTTCGGTGACGCTAGAGTTGTTATGGGACATAGTATGTGGTTACTGAAGGTTTTTCGGAGTCCCGGATAGGATCCCGGACGTCACGAGGAGTTCCGGAATTGTCCGGAGGTAAAGATTTATATATGGGAAGTCATCATACGGTCACCGGAAGTATTCGGGGGTATGCCGGTATTGTACCGGGGCCACCGAAGGGGTTCCGGGGGTCCACCGGGAGGGTCCACCTGCCCCGGAGGGCCTTATGGGCTGTAGGTGGAAGGGAACCAGCCCCTAAGTGGGCTGGGCACCAACCTCCCCTAGGGCCCATGCGCCTAGGGTTGGGGGAAACCCTGGAGGGGGCGCCCCCCTTGACCTGGGGGGCAAGCCACCCTCCCTGGCCGCCGCCCCTCCCACCAGATGGGATCTAAGGGGCCGGCCCCCCTCTCCCTTGCCCCTATATATAGTGGAGGGGTGGGAGGGCAGCCGTACCCCTGGCCTGGCGCAGCCTTCTCCTCCTCCAACTCCTCCTCCTCCTCCGTAGTGCTTAGCGAAGCTCTGCCGGAGAACCACGAGCTCCATTGCCACCATGCCGTCGTGCTGCTGGAGTTCTCCCTCAACTTCTCCTCTCCCCTTGCTGGATCAAGAAGGAGGAGACGTCCCCGGGCTGTACGTGTGTTGAACGCGGAGGCGCCGTCCGTTCGGCGCTAGATCGGATCTTCCGCGATTTGAATCGCTGCGAGTACGACTCCATCAACCGCGTTCTTGTAACGCTTCCGCTTAGCGATCTTCAAGGGTATGAAGATGCACTCCCTCTCTCTCGTTGCTAGCATCTCCTAGATTGATCTTGGTGACACGTAGGAAAATTTTGAAGTATTGCTACGTTCCCCAACAGTGGCATCATGAGCTAGGTCTATGCGTAGATTCTATGCACGAGTAGAACACAAAGTAGTTGTGGGCGATGATTTGTTCAATTTGCTTGCCGTTACTAGTCTTATCTTGATTCGGCGGCATTGTGGGATGAAGCGGCCCGGACCGACCTTACACGTACTCTTACGTGAGACAGGTTCCACCGACTGACATGCACTTGATGCATAAGGTGGCTAGCGGGTGTCTGTCTCTCCCACTTTAGTTGGATCGGATTCGATGAAAAGGGTCCTTATGAAGGGTAAATAGCAATTGGCATATCACCGTTGTGGCTTTTGCGTAGGTAAGAAACGTTCTTGCTAGAAACCCATAGCAGCCACGTAAAACATGCAACAACAATTAGAGGACGTCTAACTTGTTTTTGCAGGGTATGCTATGTGATGTGATATGGCCAAAAGGATGTGATGAATTATATATATGTGATGTATGAGATTGATCATGTTCTTGTAATAGGAATCACGACTTGCATGTCGATGAGTATGACAACCGGCAGGAGCCATAGGAGTTGTCTTAATTTATTGTATGACCTGCGTGTCAATGAAAAACGCCATGTAATTACTTTACTTTATTGCTAACCGTCAGCCATAGTAGTAGAAGTAATAGTTGGCGAGACAACTTCATGAAGACACGATGATGGAGATCATGATGATGGAGATCATGGTGTCATGCCGGTGACGAAGGTGATCATGCCGCGCCTCGAAGATGGAGATCAAAGGCGCAAGATGATATTGGCCATATCATGTCACTTTATGATTTGCATGTGATGTTTGTCATGTTTACATCTTATTTGCTTAGAATGACGGTAGCATAAATAAGATGATCCCTCACTAAAATTTCAAATGATGTGTTCCCCCTAACTGTGCACCGTTGCGAAGGTTCGTTGTTTCGAAGCACCACGTGATGATCGGGTGTGATAGATTCTAACGTTCGCATACAACGGGTGTAAGCCAGATTTACACATGCGAAACACTTAGGTTGACTTGACGAGCCTAGCATGTACAGACATGGCCTCGGAACACAAGAGACCGAAAGGTCGAGCATGAGTCGTATAGAAGATACGATCAACATGGAGATGTTCACCGATGATGACTAGTCCGTCTCACGTGATGATCGGACACGGCCTAGTTGACTCGGATCATGTATCACTTAGATGACTAGAGGGATGTCTATCTGAGTGGGAGTTCATTAAATAATTAGATGAACTTAATTATCATGAACATAGTCAAAAGGTCTTTGCAAATTATGTCGTAGCTTACGCTTTAGTTCTACTGTTTAAGATATGTTCCTAGAGAAAATTTAGTTGAAAGTTGATAGTAGCAATTATGC
The DNA here is from genome assembly GCF_018294505.1 of Triticum aestivum. Taxonomy (NCBI): domain Eukaryota; kingdom Viridiplantae; phylum Streptophyta; class Magnoliopsida; order Poales; family Poaceae; genus Triticum; species Triticum aestivum. Next base: position 346,444,224 of record NC_057811.1, read on the forward strand.
GAACTGGGTCCGTAAACTGAGGATTTTCCTCATTGCTGCACAGAAGGCTTATGTCCTTAATGCACCGCTCGGTGTGCTGAACCTCGAGCGTCGTTTGTGGATGTTGCGAACATCTGACATACACGTTTTGATGACTACGTGATAGTTCAGTGCGTAATGTTGGACGGTTTAGAATTGAGGCACCGAAGACATTTTGAAACGTCGCGGAACATATGAGATGTTCCAAGAGCTGAAATTGGGATTTTAGGCTCGTGCCCACGTCAAGAGGTATGAGACCTCTGACAAGCTTCTTAAGCCTGCAAACTAAGGGAGAAAAGCTCAATCGTTGAGCATGTGCTCAGATTGTCTGAGTACTACAATCGCTTGAATCGAGTGGGAGTTAATCTTCTAGATGAGATAGTGATGGTTCTCCATAGTCACTGCCACCAAGCTACTGGAGCTTCATGATGAACTATAACATATCAGGGATAGACATGATGATCCTTGAGCAACTCGCGATGTTTGACACCGCAAAAGTAGAAATCAAGTAGGAGCATCAATTGTTGATGGTTAGTAAAACCACTAGTTTCAAGAAGGGCAAGGGAAAGAAGGGATACTTCATGAAACGGCAAATCAGTTGCTGCTCTAGTGAAGAAACCCAAGGTTGAACCCAAACCCGAGACTAAGTGCTTCTGTAATGAGGGGAACGGTCACTGAAGCAGAACTACCCTAGATATTTGGTAGATGAGAAGGTAGGCAAGGTCGACAGAAGTATATTGGATATACATTATATTAATGAGTACTTTACTAGTACTCCTAGTAGCACCAGGGTATTAGATACCGGTTCGGTTGCTAAGTGTTAGTAACTCGAAATAAAAGCTGCGGAATAAACGGAGACTAGCTAAAGTGAGATGACGATATGTGTTGGAAGTGTTTCCAAGGTTGATGTGATCAAGCATCGCATGCTCCCTCTACCATCGAGATTGGTGTTAAACCTAAATAATTGTTATTTGGTGTTTGCGTTGAGCATAGACATGATTGGATTATGTTTATCGCAATACGGTTATTCATTTAAGGAGAATAATGGTTACTCCTTTTATTTGAATAATACCTTCAATGGTCTTGCACCTAAAATAAATGGTTTATTGAATCTCGATCGTAGTGATACACATGTTCATTCCAAAAGATATAAGATAGTAATGATAGTACCACATGCTCGTGGCACTGCTATTTGAGTCATATTGGGATAAAACGCATGAAGAAGCTCCATGTTGATGGATCTTTGGACTCACTCGTTTTTGAAAAGATTGAGACATGCGAACCATGTCTATTAGTATATATGCATGAAGAAAGTCCATACAGATGGATCGTTTGGACTCACTTGATTTTGAATCACTTGAGACATGCAAATCATACCACATGGGCAAGATGACTGAATGGCCTCGTTTTCAGTAAGATGGAACAAGAAAGCAACTTGTTGGAAGTAATACATTTTGATGTGTGCAGTCCAATGAGTGCTGAGGCATGCAGTGGATATCGTTATTATCTTGCTTCATAGATGATTTGAGTAGATGCTGAGTATATTTACTTGATGAAACACAAGTCTGAATTATTGAAAGGTTCAAGTAATTTCAGAGTGAAGTTGAAGATCGTCGTGACAAGAGGATAAAATGTCTGTGATATGATCATAGAGATGAGTATCTGAGTTACGAGTTTGGCACACAATTAAGACATTGTGGAAAGTGTTTCACAATTAATACCGCCTGGAACACCATAGTGTGATGGTGTGTCCGAACATCATAACTGCACCCTATTGGATATGGTGCATACCATGATGTCTCTTATCGAATTACCACTATCATTTATGGGTTAGGCATTAGAGACAACCGCATTCACTTTAAAAGGGGCACCACGCAATTCCGTTGAGACGACACCGTTTAGAGAAACCTAAGCTGTCGTTTCTTAAAAGTTTGGGGCTGCGACGCTTATGTGAAAAAGTATCAGGCTGATAAGCTCGAACCCAAAGCGGATAAATGCATCTTCATAGAATACACAAAATAGTTGGGTATACCTCCTATTTCAGATTCGGAAGCAAAAGTGATTGTTTCTAAAAACGGGTCCTTTCTCGAGGAAAAGTTTCTCTCGAAAGAATTGAGTGGGAGGATGGTGGAGACTTGATGAGGTTATTGGACCATGACTTCAACTAGTGTGTAGCAGGGCACAGGAAGTTGTTCCTGTGGCACCTATACCAATTGAAGTGGAAGCTTATGATAGTGATCATGAAACTTCGGATCAAGTCGCTACCAAACCTCGTAGGACGGCAAGGATGCATGCTACTTCAGAGTGGTACGTAATCCTGTCTTGGAAGTCATGTTGCTAGACAACAATGAACCTACGAGCTATGGAGAAGCGATGATGGGCCCGGATTCCGACGAATGGCTCGAGGCCATAAAATCCGAGAGAGGATCCATGTATAAAAACAAAGTATAGACTTTGGAAGAACTACTTGATGGTCGTAAGGTTGTTGGGTGCAGATGGATTATAAAAGGAAGACGGACAATGATGGTAAGTGTCACCATTAAGAAAGCTCGACTTGTCGTTAAGATGTTTTCTGACAAGTTCAAGGAGTTGACTACGATGAGACTTTCTCACTCGTAGTGATGCTAAGAGTCTGTTGGAATTATATTAGCAGTTACTGCATTATTTATGAAATCTTGCAGATAGGATGTCAAAACATTGATTCCTCGACGATTTTCTTGAGGAAAGGTTGTATGTGATACAACCAGAAGGTTTTGTCAATCCTGAAAGATGCTAACAAGTATGCAAAGATCCAGCAATCCTTCTAAGGACTGGAGTAAGCATCTCGGAGTTGGAATGTACGCTTTGATGAGATGATCAAAGATTTTGGGTTTTTACAAAGTTTATGAGAAACTTGTATTTCCAAAGAAGTGAGTGGGAGCACTATAGAATTTCTGATGAGTATATGTTGTTGACATATTGTTGATCAGAAATGATGTAGAATTTCTGGAAAGCATACAAGGTTATTTGAAAAGTGTTTTTCAATGGAAAACCTGGATTAAGCTACTTGAACATTGAGCATCAAGATCTATAAGGATAGATAAAAAACGCTTAATAGTACTTTCAAATGAATACATACTGTGACAAGTTTTGAAGGAGTTCAAAATAGATCAGCAAAGAAGGAATTCTTGGCTGTGTTACAAGGTGTGAGTATTGAGTAAGACTCAAGACCTGACCACGGCAGAAGAGAGAGAAAGGACGAAGGTCGTCCCCTATTGTTAAGACGTAGGCTCTACAGTATGCTATGCTTTGTACCGCACCTGAAGTGTGCCTTGCCATGAATTAGTCAAGGGGTACAAGAGTGATCCAGGAATGGATCACATGACAGCGGTCGAACTTATCCTTAGTAATTAGTGGACTAAGGAATTTTCTCGATTATGGAGGTGGTGAAAGAGTTCGTCGTAAAGGGTTACTTCGATGCAAACTTTGACACCAATCCGGATGACTCTGAGTAGTAAACCGGATTCGTATAGTAGAGCAGTTATTTGGAATAGCTCCAAATAGCGTGTGGTAGCTGCGTCTAGGAGAAGACATAGAGATTTGTAAAGCACACACGGATCTGAAAGGTTCAGATCCGTTGACTAATAACCTCTCTCACAAGCGTGATATGATGTTGGATTCATTATAATCACATAGTGATGTGAACTAGATTATTGACTCTAGTGCAAGTGGGAGACTGTTGGAAATATGCCCTAGAGGCAATAATAAAATGGTTATTATTGTATTTCCTTGTTCATGATAATTGTCTATTGTTCATGCTATAATTGTATTAACTGGAAACCGTAATACATGTGTGAATACATAGACCACAACATGTCCCTAGTAAGCCTCTAGTTGACTAGCTCGTTGATCAATAGATGGTTATGGTTTCCTGACCATGGACATTGGATGTCATTGATAACGGGATCACATCATTAGGAGAATGATGTGATGGACAAGACCCAATCCTAAGCATAGCACAAGATCGTGTAGTTCGTTTGCTAAGAGCTTTTCTAATGTCAAGTATCATTTCCTTAGACCATGAGATTGTGCAACTCCCAGATATCATAGGAATGCTTTGGGTGTACCAAACGTCACAACGTAACTGGGTGGCTATAAAGGTACACTACAGGTATCTCCGAAAGTGTGTGTTGGGTTCGCACGAATCGAGACTGGGATTTGTCACTCCGTATGACGGAGAGGTATCTCTGGGCCCACTCGGTAATGCATCATCATAATGAGCTCAATGTGACTAAGGAGTTAGCCACGGGATCATGCGTTACGGAACGAGTAAAGAGACTTGCCGGTAACAAGATTGAACGAGGTATTGGGATACCGACGATCGAATCTCAGGCAAGTAACATGCCGATAGACAAAGGGAATTGTATACGGGATTGATTGAATCCCCGACATCGTGGTTCATCCGATGAGATCATCGTGGAACATGTGGGAGCCAATATGGGTATCCAGATCCCGCTGTTGGTTATTGGCTGGAGAGGTGTCTCGGTCATGTCTGCATGGTTCCCGAACCCGTAGGGTCTACACACTTAAGGTTCGGTGACGCTAGAGTTGTTATGGGACATAGTATGTGGTTACCGAAGGTTTTTCGGAGTCCCGGATAGGATCCCGGACGTCACGAGGAGTTCCGGAATGGTCCGGAGGTAAAGATTTATATATGGGAAGTCATCATACGGTCACCGGAAGTATTCAGGGGTATGCCGGTATTGTACCGGGGCCACCGAAGGGGTTCCGGGGGTCCACCGGGAGGGTCCACCTGCCCCGGAGGGCCTTATGGGATGTAGGTGGAAGGGAACCAGCCCCTAAGTGGGCTGGGCACCAACCTCCCCCTAGGGCCCATGCGCCTAGGGTTGGGGGAAACCCTGGAGGGGGCGCCCCCCTTGACTTGGGGGGCAAGCCACCCTCCCTGGCCACCGCCCCTCCCACCAGATGGGATCTAAGGGGCCGGCCCCCCTCTCCCTTGCCCCTATATATAGTGGAGGGGTGGGAGGGCAGCCGTACCCCTGGCCTGGCGCGGCCTTCTCCTCCTCCAACTCCTCCTCCTCCTCCGTAGTGCTTAGCGAAGCTCTGCCGGAGAACCACGAGCTCCATTGCCACCATGCCGTCGTGCTGCTGGAGTTCTCCCTCAACTTCTCCTCTCCCCTTGCTGGATCAAGAAGGAGGAGACGTCCCCGGGCTGTACGTGTGTTGAACGCAGAGGCGCAGTCCGTTCGGCGCTAGATCGGATCTTCCGCGATTTGAATCGCTGCGAGTACGACTCCATCAACCGCGTTCTTGTAACGCTTCCGCTTAGCGATCTTCAAGGGTATGAAGATGCACTCCCTCTCTCTCGTTGCTAGCATCTCCTAGATTGATCTTGGTGACACGTAGGAAAATTTTGAATTATTGCTACGTTCCCCAGCATTAGCCTTCTTCACGTACCGCTCGAGCGGCTCCGCCCCAGCAAGCCCTTCTCCGGGGCCGGCGGCGGCTCCGTCAGCCCCCTGGGGGAGATCCATCTTCCCGTGACCTTCGGCACCCGTGACAACTACCGCACTGAGCTAATCGACTTCGACATTGCCCACATTGGCCTCCCGTACGACGCCATCCTCGGGTACCCGTCTCTAGCTCAGTTTATGGCCGCTACCCATCCGGCCTACATCCTCATGAAGATGCCCGGGAGCAAGGACGTCCTCACCGTAGTTGGAGATACCAAAGAGGCTCTGGTAGCGCTCACGCTTGCCCTCAAGACCACCGCGACGGCGCGACCGGCCGACGAGGCCACCTCTGGAGTTAAGGAAGCCGCGCCGGCCAAGAAGAAGCAGTTGTTCACTCAAAATCGGGCAGAAACCAAGCAGGTGCCGGTTGAGGAAGATGGGACCTCTGGAGCCACCTTCACCATAGGTGCCAACCTCGACCCGGATCAAGAGGAGGCATTGGTGAAATTCTTGCACGCAAACAAGGAAGTATTCGCCTGGGAGCCCAAATAGCTGGTAGGGGTCCCAAGAGGGGTGATTGAGCATCACTTAAGGATGTGCCTTAATGTGCGCCCTGTGAAGCAGAAGGCGCGGCGACAGTCCATGGAGAAGCAGTCCTTCATCGTCCAGGAAACCCGCAAGCTAGAGGCAGCAGGTGTCATTCGCGAGGTTCGGTACCTCGAGTGGCTGGCGAACCCCGTCGTTGTGCCAAAGAAAGGCGGGAAGGAGCGCATGTGTGTCGACTTCACCAACCTCAACAAGGCATGCCCCTAAGATCCGTTCCCGCTTCCACGCATCGATCAGATCATCGACTCCACCGCAAAGTGCAATCTGCTATGCTTCCTGGATGCGTTCTCAGGCTATCATCAGATCAAGATGGCGGTAGAGGATGTGGGGAAGACGGCCTTCCTAACCCCATGCGGGGTGTACTGCTTCACTTGCATGCCGTTCGGGCTGCGCAACGCAGGTGCGACCTTCCAACGGCTGATGCACATCACCCTGGGTCAGCAGCTCGGGAGGAACGCTGAAGCCTACGTCGACGACATTGTGGTAAAGTCTCGAGAGGCGAGAACTCTGATTCAGGACCTGGAGGAGACCTTCGTGAGCTTGCGCCAGGTGGACTTGCGGCTCAACCCGGAGAAGTGCGTGTTTGGTGTCCCTTCCGGCAAGCTACTAGGCTTCCTCGTGTCCCACAGGGGGATCGAGGCCAATCCAGAAAAGGTCAAGGCGATCGACGACATGAGCCCACCACGAACCCTCAAAGAAATGCAGAAGCTTGCTGGCTGCGTGACTTCGCTAGGGCGTTTCATCTCCAAGATGGGAGAGTGCGCCCTACCTGTTTTCAAGCTAATGAAGAAGAATGGCCCTTTTGAGTTGACCCTGGAGGCCGACCAAGCGTTCCAAGACCTCAAGAGATACCTGACCAGCCCACCGGGGATGGTGGCGCCCCGCCCCCTCAAGCCCCTGGTGCTCTACCTCGCCGCCACTCCTTACTCTACCAGCGCAGCTCTGGTGGCGGTTCGGGAAGAGTGCTAGGTTAAGGATGCATCACGCCGAGCCACACCAACAGTTGGGCGATACAAGACCTGGAGGGCACCGCAAGGGCTGCAGCACCGCCAACAAACGACCAAGCTCAGCAAGATGGTGCCCTTGGGCCTGCGGAGGCCCCAATGAGTGACCAGGCTTCGAGGGTTCCATTGCCTCAGGAGGCGCCTCAACCTCCAGCAGACGTAGGCCCCGTCGACGCGCCCGCCCTCGTCGAACACCCAGTGTATTTTGTCAGCACGGGTCTACGGGATCCAAGGGCACGGTACCCCATGCCTCAGAAGCTCTTGCTCGCGCTCTTGGTGGCCTCCCGTAAGCTACGACACTACTTTCAAGGCCACCCAATCAAGGTTGTCTCGGCCTACCCACTGGAGAGGGTACTCAGGAGCCCCAACGCTGCTGGAAGAGTCGCCGAGTGGAACATCGAGCTACAAGCATTCCAGTTGGAGTTCAGTACAACCAGGGTCATCAAGGGGGCCGCGCCCGCCAACTTCGTAGCAGAATGGACGGACGCCCCGGGGCTTGAAGCAGGCGAGGGTCGATCCCTCTCACCGGGAAGTGAAGCGCCAGATGGCTGGGTTATGTATTTCGATGGCGCGTTTGCATGAAAGGGCGCGGGGGCTGGAGCTGTGCTCATCTCGCCTACTCAGGACAAGCTCTACTACACCATGCAGCTCTGCTTCCAGCATGGCAAGAAGGTCTCCAACAACATCGCGGAGTACGAAGGCCTCATAGCTGGCCTTAAGGCTGCGGCGGCCCTGGGGGTGAAGCGCGTCACCATCAGGGGCGACTCGCAGCTTCTCGTCAACTTCTCCAACAAGGTATACGAGCCGAGGGACGAGCACATGGAGGCATACCTCGCGGAGGTACGCAAAATGGAAAAGCAGTTCTTGGGCCTAGAATTGCAGCACGTGCCCCGTGGCACCAACAAGGAGGCCGACGACATCACAAGAGAGCATCCAAGTGACTACCCCAAGAGCCCGGCGTCTTCGAGGAGTGACTCTTCAAGCCGTCGGCAGCACCTTCGCTTTCGAGGCCGGTGCCACCTCGGGAGGAGCTTCCCCAACCACCTGCCTCGGGAGCCCCGGCCTGCGGCCCAACCTCAGGAGCGCGCCTACTTCTGGAGCTCGAGCCTCTGGAGGGGTGCTGGACCAATGTGAGGGAGTCCTGGATTAGGGGGTCCTCGGACTGCCGGACTATATACTTTGGCCGGACTGTTGGACTATGAAGATACAAGATTGAAGACTTCATCCCATGTCTGGATGGGACTCTCCTTTGCGTGGAAGGCAAGCTTGGCAATTCGGATATGTAGATCTCCTCCCTTGTAACCGACTCTCTGTAACCCTAGCCCCCTCCGGTGTCTATATAAACTGGAGGGTTTAGTCCGCAGGCCAACAACAATCATAATCATAGGCTAGCTTCTAGGGTTTAGCCTCTACGATCTCGTGGTAGATCAACTCTTGTAATACTCATATCATCAAGATCAATCAAGCAGGAAGTAGGGTATTACCTCCATCGAGAGGGCCCGAACCTGGGTAAACATTGTGTCCCCCGCCTCCTGTTAGCATCCGACTTAGACGCACAGTTCAGAACCCCCTACCCGAGATCCGCCGGTTTTGACACCGACACAAGGAAATCAAGGAATACTTGACACAAGGGACACTGCCGGAGAAGGAGGAGGACACGGAGTGCGTGGCCCGATAGGCTACGGCGTACTGCATCCAGGACGGTGAGTTGTACAGGAAGCGGCCAAATGACGTTTCCTTGCGTTGTATCTCCAGGGAACAGGGGAATGAGTTGCTAGCTGACATACACGACGGAGACTGCGGACACCACTTGTCGTCGCGAACCCTCATCGGCAAAGCATTCCGCAGCGGGTTCTACTGGCCTACGGCGCTCAACGACGCAACCGAGCTAGTGAAGTCCTGCGAGGCCTTCCAATTCCACGCCAAGCAGATCCATCAGCCGGCTCAGGGCCTCCAGACCATTCCGCTCTCGTGGCCATTCGCGGTCTGGGGGCTGGATATCTTAGGCCCGTTCCCCCGAGCGTCTGGGGGCTACCACTACCTCTACGTCGCCGTCGACAAGTTCACCAAGTGGGTGGAGGTAGAAGCTGTCCGCACCATCCCGGCCAGATCCGCGGTCAAGTTCATCAAGGGTCTCGTGAGTCGGTTCGGGGTCCCCAATCGCGTCATCACCGACAATGGCTCACAGTTCACTAGCAATCTCTTCAAGACATATTGTGCTAACCTTGGAACGCAGATCTGCTACGCTTCGGTGGCCTACCCCAGGAGCAATGGTCAAGCCGAACGCGCCAACGCGGAGGTCCTGAGAGGCCTCAAGGCAAGGACCTTCAAGAAGAAGCTCGAGGCCTGTGGCAGGGGCTGGCACGACGAGCTCCAGTCTGTGATGTGGTCATTCCACACCACCGCCACCAAGCCAACGGGCGAGACCCCATTCTTCCTCGTCTATGGAGCAGAGGCGGTTCTCCCTCACGAGGTCAAGCATCGCTCCCCGCGGATCCTGGCGTTTGATGAGACGCAGAAGGACGCCATGCCGAGGATGGACCTTGTGCTGGGGAAGGAACGCCGCCGTGAAGCCACGCTTCGAGCGGCAAGATACCAGCAGGCGCTGCGGCGGTATCACTGCCGTAGCGTCCGCTCCAGGATGCTCGAGGTGGGTGACCTCGTTAAGGCGGGTGCTCTCCAGGGAAGGGCTGCATAAGCTTTCACCCATGTGGGAGGGCCCGTTTAGGGTCGCCCACGTCTCCAGGCCTGGCACCGCGTGCCTGGAGACGCAGGATGGGGTCCCCATCCTGAACGCCTGGAACATCCAGCACCTCCGGAAGTTCTATCCATGAAGCAAGGCCCGACGCCTGTGAAGCAAGGCCCAGTGCCTGTGAAGGTCTCTGCTCGTGACACTCTCACGTAATAATGAGTGGGGCTATACACGCCCCGGAGTCTCAGGAGTGCCGCCCTCGGGCCTCGGGGGCTCCCTCCCACGTCCTAGTGGCAGCACTTAGCTCCGCGCTGGTGAGAAGACAAGAAGACTAGACTAGGTGCCGGACGCGGCTTTTCATTTGCTTTCCACAGTTGGCTTGCCCCCTCTTTAATGAAAATTTGCTTTTTAGTGTTCTTTGCCGGCTTGGTTCAATCACCTTTTGCCTCCTTTTCTGCCCTCGGTTCTTCGTTTTGACCCGTACTCTCCCTCGCATGCCTCGCGAGGGGGCTGGACAGGTGCCCTCGTGAGCGTTTTTTCCTGTTCTTCGCAAGGCACCCTCGCTCGAGTTCGTGAGCTGGCGCACCTCTCTCAATCCGTGCCCCTCGGGTACCGTGATGCAAAGCGCTGGGTCGTGGCAGGCTACGCCTGCGACCAAGGCTTGGAAGAATAAGAGTTTCCTAACAATTTTTGCAGTTCCTAGACGCCTCCCAAGCCAAGGAGGCCTCGCCAGATACTGGGAAATGCACGCCTCACGAGGCAGAGACTACTTCAAGCGCGTCAAGCTAAGTTATTCCTACGCGCCTACATAAAACGTTGATGCTACAACACGACACAGGAACGATAAACATAGCATAGCAACTTGGAAATCATAGTTGCTGCACGCCCCAGCGGGGCCCCATACTTGTCTCTCTCTTAATGCAGGAAGGAAAGGAAGAACGAAACAAAAGTGGCACGTGCTCCTGCAGCAGTTCGCGAGGTTGGGACCATGGCGCTCTCCTGAGCTCAGCCAGACCCTTCCTCGTGCTTCACTGGAGCGTGGTGACGAGACGACCCGCTGCCACCCTCGAAGCGGGCGCGGCGGCTGGTCGTAGCCGCCGCTGCTGGAGCTGTCCCCGGAAGAAGGGTCGCCGTAGCTGGACAAGCCATGGCCGGCGCCGAGGGCAAGCCCGCCTTCACCCTCGTCGCGGCCGTCGCTGAGACTAAGCACCTCACCGCCGTCGTTGTCCTTAGGGCAGCACCCGACGCGGCGACCATCTTCCCCAAACACCCTCACATAGAGGGTCGCATTGCCATCATACTTGAAGTGGAGGGAGCACGACCGGCCCAGGCCGCGTGCGAGGGCAAACGTCTCCCAACTGCGGGCCAGGGCTGCGTTGCCTGCGACGGAGACCTCGATCGCGACCCATGAAGCCTTGCTGCAGCAGCCGTCTACCTGCAGCCAGAGACCGCCTGGACCCATGGCCGGTAGCTCGCCGGCAAAGAAGCGCGGGAGCTGAAGCCAGGTACCGGCCGGGTTCTCTGACCACACGACGAACTCTGGCAGCACCTCCGCCGAGTGGAAGCGTGGCCTGGGAGGCCGTGCGACCATGGCACGCCTTCCTTCATCGACGGGGCTGCCACAACCTGGGCGACTCCCACCACGCGAAGAGGCGCCACCGCGGCCATGAAGGGCCACGTCGGGGGTCGTGGTATGCTTGCGGGGACGGCCGCACCCGCTCTTGCACGGCGGCGAGCCGGGCCCCTCCTGGCGGGCCTTCCCCTTCCCTGCGGCCGAGAACCTCTTCGCATGCGCCATGGGTGTCGATGCCGGCAGTGAAGCAAGGGAGAAGAAACGAGCGGAGCAGGAAGGGATGAGCGACGGGGGCTCCGCCCCCCTCCTCATTTATAGCGGAAGAAGGCCAACTGGCGACCCCTACGATCATAGGTAATGATGAATTTTCTCTGCATGCAGCAGGGACCCGTCAAGTCGGGCATTTGCCGAGGAAGCGCGGGGAAGCGGAGACGCCCATTTCCAATCGATCCCCACGCGTCAAGCGAGGCCGCAGGCTGTTGGGGCCCGCGGCGCTCCGCACTTGCCCCTTGGCTTCGCCTCGAAGCCAAGTCCGAGCACGCCTTGGGCCCGGGGGCTACTGTCGGCGTCTGATAATCCCCAAGTGCAGGGAATCATCGTAGCAATTCCCAATGGTGGAAGTGATAAGTATGGAGTGTCGAACCCACAAGGAGCTAAAGGTAAGATCAATATTCTCTAAAGTCCTATCTGTCACTGATACGACTCTATGTACACCGAACGTTTGCTTCCAACTAGAAACGAGAAATAAAACTACGTTGTGCGTATGAAGAGGATAACTTTGCATGATATCCGAGAGCTAAAACATAAAAGTAGGTGCTGTTATCATAAAGTTAGAATATATTACTAAATATTATAAATAGCGAGTGTGGAATAATGATGGGTCCGTTTGCGGAATTATCCTAGGCAATCATTAACAAGACCGGTAGTCGTCATTGCAATTTCATATGAGGGAGAGGCATAATCTAACATACTTTCTCTTCTTGGATCATATGCACTTATGATTGGAACTCTAGCAAGCATCCACAACTACTAAAGATCATTAAGGTAAAACCCAACCATAGCATTAACATATCAAGTCCCCTTTATCCCATACGCAACAACCCCCTTACTCGGGTTTATGCTTCTGTCACTCAAGCAACCCACTATAAGCGAATCATGAATGTATTGCAATACCCTACAGCGGGAATCCCTCACGCTTGCGCGACACGGAGGGCACAATAGGACAACACCAAAATAAAACATACAACTCGTACCAATCTAGATCATTAATCAACCCAAGGACAAAAGATATCTACTCAAAACATCATAAGATGGCAACACATCATTGGATCATAGTATGTGGCATAAAGCACCATGTTCAAGTAGGGATTACAGCGGGGTGCGGGAGAGTGGACCGCGTAAAAGAGATGAGGATGGTGATGATGATGGTGATGTCGATGAAGACGATCACCGCGGCGATGATTCCCCTCCCGATGGCACTCCGGCACCACCGAGAGCGAGGAGGAGAGGTTCTCCCCCATATGCTTCCTCCTCCGTGGCCTCCCCCTAGATGGGGAGAGGTTCTCCCTCTGGTCCTTGGCCTTCATGGCGATGATGGCCCCTCCGGGATCCTCCTCCATGGCCTCCGGTGATGATGGCCCCCTCCGGCAGGGTGCCAGAGAGGGCCTAGATTGATTTCTCGTGGCTACAGAGGCTTGCGGCGGCGGAACTTCCGATCTAGGTTATTTTCTGGTGGTTTCTGTATTTATAGGAATTTTTGGCGTTGGTTTCACGTCAGGGGGGTCTCCGAGTTGTCCACGAGATAGGGGCCCACGCCCAGGGGGTAGGGCGCGCCCCCACCCTCGTGGACAGCTTGGGACTCTTCTGGCCCAACTCTTTTACTTCGGGGGCTTCTTTTGGTCCATAAAAAATCGTCAAAAATTGGCACGTCAATTGGATTCCGTTTGGTATTCCTTTTCTGTAAAACTCAAAAACAAGGAAGAAAGAGAAACTGGCACTCGGCTCTAGGTTAATAGGTTAGTCCCAAAGATCATATAAAATAGCATATAAATGCATATAAAACATCTAAGATGGATAATATAATAGCATGAATACTTCATAAATTATAGATACGTTGGAGACGTATCAGCATCCCCAAGCTTAATTCCTGCTCGTCCTCGAGTAGGTAAATGATAAAAGAAATAATTTATGAAGTGTGAATGCTAGCAGGTGCACAAGTTTGATCAATGATAATTTCAATCACCTTTTCTAGCATCATTATATGTCATAACAGTAGCTCATCTCATAAAACTTTTCATGATCAAGTAACAAGCTATTCACATGTTAAAGTATAGATCATAAACTTTCTTGAAAACTAACAAACCGTGCTCTTAGTCATCAAACAATTGCAAGTCATCTTATTTTCGGGAAGGGTCTATGTAAGAGCTTTGATTCAGCAAACTCCACATACTCAACTATCATTTAATCTTTCACAATTGCTAACACTCACGTGATATTTATGGGTTCAAAGTTTTAATCGAACATAGAGAAAGATAGGGGCTTATAGTTTCGCCTCCCAACCTTTTACCTCAAGGGTAATGTCAACAATAATACTTTATGAAAACCTACATCCAAGTGGATATATATATATCCGGATCGCTCCAACACAAAGTGCTTGCCAAAGGAAAAAATGTAAAAAGGAAAGGTGATGATCACCATGACTCTTGTATAAGGGTAGAAGATAAAAGTAAAAGACAGGCCCTTCGCAGAGGGAAGCAGAGGTTGTCATGCGCTTTTATGGTTGGATGCACAAAATCTTAATGCAAAAGAACGTCACTTTATATTGCCTCTTGTGATAAAGACCTTTATTATGAAGTCCGTCGCTTTTATTTCTTCCCTATCACAAGTTCCTATAAAGCTTATTTTCTTCGCACTAATAGATCAAACATATTTAGAGAGCAATTTTCATTGCATGCAGCGATGACAACTTACTTGAAGGATCTTACTCAATCCATAGGTAGGTATGGTGGACTCTCATGGCAAAACTGGGTTAAGGAATGTTTGGAAGCACAAGTAGTATTTCTACTTGGTGCAAAGAATTTGGCTAGCATGAGAGGGAAAGGCAAGCTCAACATGTTGGATGATCCAAGACAATATAACGTTTCGGACATAGGAAAACATAACCCATTAAGTTGTCTTCCTTGTCCAACATCAACCTTTTAGCATGTCATATTTTAATGAGTGCTCACAATTACAAAAGATGTCCAAGATAGTATATTTATATGTGAAATCTCTCTTCCTTCAATATTCTTTCATGAATTGTTCAAGTGACCAATTCTGCGTTTGCTAACTTTCAATAAGTTTACTACCTATACTTATTCTGTGTGAAGTTATTACTCCCCATGGTATAAGCATATGAAACATATATAAATTCAGATTTATGATATTCAATTCATTCAACCATTTACTCATAGGATATACGTGAAGCACATGAGTAAATGACAAACTACCCCAAAAAGATATAAGTGAAGAACACTGAGTAGTCAAATAATTAACTAGCCATGGGAGGATTCTTTTTCGTTCAAGATTTCAGATCCAATGATTTTATTCAAACAGAAATTAAAATTGAAAATACGCTCCAAGCAAAACACATATCATGTGACGAATAAAAATATAGCTCCGAGTAAGGTATACCGATAGTTTCAAAGACGAAAGAGGGGATGCCTTCCGGGGCATCCCCAAGCTTAGGCACTTGAGTCTTTCTTGAATATTACCTTGGGGTGCCTTGGGCATCCCCAAGCTTAGGGTCTTTCCACTCCTTATTCTCCTCATATCGATATCTTACCCAAAGCTTGAAAACTTCAATCACACAAAACTTAACGGAACTTCGTGAGATAGGTTAGTATGATAAAGAGTAAATCATTCACTTTGGTAATTTCAAAGACAAGGTTCATAATTGTTCTCACACAATGCCTACTGTACCATATCATTTCTACAATTTATATTGAGAAATATAAGCCATAGAAACTAGAAAACAAGCAAACTATGCAATGAAAACAGAATCTGTCAGAAACAGAACAGTCTGTAATGATCTGAACAGAAACCATACTTCTGCTACTCTAAAAATTATGAAATAAATTGGTGGACGTGAGGAATTTGTATATTAATCTTCTGGAGAAATAATCAACTCAAAAGCACTCTTCTGTAAAAAATGACAGCTAATCTCGTGAGCGCAAAGTTTCTGTTTTTTACAGCAAGAACACATTAACTTTCACCCAAGTCTTCCCAAAGGTCTTACTTGGCACTTTATTGAAACAAAAGCTATAAAACATGATTACTACAGTAGATTAACCATGTAAACACATAAAAACATTAAGGGTAAATATTGGGTTGTCTCCCAACAAGTGCTTTTCTTTAATGCCTTTTAGCTAGGCATGATGATTTCAATGATGCTCACATAAAAGATAGGAATTGAAACATAAAGAGAGCATCATGAAGAATATGACTAGCACATTTAAATATAACCCACTTCCTATGCCTAGGGATTTTGTGATCACACAATTTATAGGAACAAGAATCAACTAGCATAGGAAGGCAAAACAAGTATAACTTCAAAACTTTAAGCACATAGAGAGGAAACTTGATATTATTGCAACTCCTACAAGCATGTATTCCTCCCTCATAATAATTTTCAGCAGCATCATGAATGAGTTCAACAATATAACCATCACATACAGCATTCTTTTCATGATATACAAGTATAGAAATTTTACTACTCTCCACATAAGCAAAAATTCTTCTCATTCGGAATAGTGGGAGCAAACTCAACAAAATAACTGTCATGTGAGGCATAATCCAATTGAAAATTAAAATCATGATGACAAGGTTCATGGTTAACATTATTCTTTATAGAATACATGTCATCACAATAATCATCATAGATAGCAACTTTGTTCTCATAATCAATTGGAACCTCTTCCAAAATAGTGGAATCATTACTAACTAAAGTTGACACTCTTCCAAATCCACTTTCATAAATATCACACTAAGATTCAACACCATCCAAAATAGTGGGATCACTAATTCCTAAAGTTGACACTCTTCCAAACCCACTTTAGATGATAGTATTATTCATACTCCAAAAGATATAAGTGAAGTTCATGGAGCATTCTACAGTTAATATAGACTAACCAATATCCAAGCTCAAAATATATAAGTGAAGCACACGAAGCATTCTATAGAACCATACTCAAAAGATTTAAGTGAAGCACAAAGAGCATTCTATAAGATCATTTAAGGGGTATCTCATACTAGCATGGGTCCTAAAGAAAAATAAAAACACAAAGGACACAAATCATATGAACAAAACAAAAAACCGAGGTATACCGATAATTGTTGAAGAAGAAAGATGGGATGCCAACCGGGGCATCCCCAAGCTTAGATGCTTGAGTATCCTTGGAATATTTACTTGGGGTGCCTTGGGCATCCCCAAGCTTGAACTCTTGCCTCTCTTTATTCTTCTCATATTGATAGCTCCTCGATCTTCGAACATTTGGTCCACACAAAACTTTAACAAAAACTTTGTGAGATCCGTTAGTATAATAAAGCAAATCACTACCTTGAGGTACTGTTGCAAACTTATTCCAATTTCATATTAGAACTATATCTACCGTATTCCAACTTTAATATGGTTCATACCCCCCGATACTACCCATAGATTCATCAAAATGATCAAACAACACATAGAAAACAGAATCTGTAAAAAACAGGACAGTCTGTAGTAATCTGGAAGTTTAGTAAACTTATGTAACTCCAAAAATTCTAAAAAAATATATGAAAATTTTAAAAATTTGTACAGAAGTAATGTGCAAAAAGTTCAGACCCATTTGACTTTCTAGTAAAAAATGTAAATTCACGCGCTACAGCCAAAGTTTCTGTTTTTGTACTGCACATAGTAAACAAGCAATCTAATCATCCTAAAACCAAAGCTTGGCACATTATTTTTATAATACAATGGATATATACAAGGGGTTAATTATTTTCAGAGAAGCTTCCATGAAATATTTTACATTGTTTCCATGTGCATGAACACAAGTGTTCAAGGTCGACCCTCACTTCACCAATGCATAACCTTCCAATCACTTCTCTTATTGAAAAACTTTTTAGGCATGAGAGGCAAGTAAATTTTTTTTGTATTTTCATTCTTTTAATTTTTTTTGTATGTTTCACCCACAACTAAACATAAACAAAAAGGAAAAAATCTACTTAGTGAAGAAAGCAAACAAGCACACACGAGAATGTCAACCCCACGCTATTGCTCCCCGGCAACGGCGCCAGAAAAGAGCTTGAAAATCCCCAAGTGCAGGGAATCATCGTAGCAATTCCCAATGGTGGAAGTGATAAGTATGGAGTGTCGAACGTACAAGGAGCTAAAGGTAAGATCAATATTCTCTCAAGTCCTATCTGCCACTGATACGACTCTATGTACACTGAACGTTTGCTTCCAACTAGAAACGAGAAATAAAACTACGTTGTGGGTATGAAGAGGATAACTTTGCATGATATCGGAGAGCTAAAACATAAAAGTAGGTGCTGTTATCATAAAGTTAGAATATATTACTAAATATTATAAATAGCAAGTGTGGAATAATGATGGGTCCGTGTGCGGAATTATCCTAGGCAATCGTTAACAAGACCGGTAGTCGTCATTGCAATTTCATATGAGGGAGAGGCATAAGCTAACATACTTTCTCTTCTTGGATCATATGCACTTATGATTGGAACTCTAGCAAGCATCCGCAACTACTAAAGATCATTAAGGTAAAACCCAACCATAACATTAACATATCAAGTCCCCTTTATCCCATACGCAACAACCCCCTTACTCGAGTTTATGCTTCTGTCACTCAAGCAACCCACTATAAGCGAATCATGAACATATTGCAACACCCTACAGCGGGAATCCCTCACGCTTGCGTGACACGGAGGGCACAATAGGACAGCACCAAAATAAAACATACAACTCGTACCAATCTAGATCATTAAT
This sequence comes from Triticum aestivum, assembly GCF_018294505.1. NCBI lineage: Eukaryota > Viridiplantae > Streptophyta > Magnoliopsida > Poales > Poaceae > Triticum > Triticum aestivum. Next base: position 346,462,594 of record NC_057811.1, read on the forward strand.
CAACCCAAGGACAAAAGATATCTACTCAAAACATCATAAGATGGCAACACATCATTGGATCATAATATGTGGCATAAAGCACCATGTTCAAGTAGCGATTACAGCGGGGTGCGGGAGAGTGGACCACGTAAAAGAGATGAGGATGGTGATGTTGATGAAGACGATCACCGCGGCGATGATTCCCCTCCCGATGGCACTCCGGCGCCACCGAGAGAGAGGAGGAGAGGTTCTCCCCCATATGCTTCCTCCTCCATGGCCTCCCCCTAGATGGGGAGAGGTTCTCCCTCTGGTCCTTGGCCTTCATGGCGATGATGGCCCCTCCGGGATCCTCCTCCATGGCCTCCGGTGATGATGGCGCCCTCCGGCAGGGTGCCGGAGAGGGCCTATATTGATTTCTCGTGGCTACAGAGGCTTGCGGCGGCGAAACTTCCGATCTAGGTTATTTTCTGGGGGTTTCTGTATTTATAGGAATTTTTTATGTCGGTTTCACGTCAGGGGGGCTCCGAGTTGTCCACGTGATAGGGGCCCACGCCCAGGGGGTAGGGAGCGCCCCCCACCCTTGTGGACAGCTCGGGACTCTTCTGGCCCAACTCTTTTACTTCGGGGGATTCTTTTGGTCCACAAAAAACGTCAAAAATTGGCACGTCAATTGGACTCCGTTTGGTATTCCTTTTCTATAAAACTCAAAAACAAGGGAAAAATAGAAACTGGCACTGGGCTCTAGGTTAATAGGTTAGTCCCAAAAATCATATAAAATAGCATATAAATGCATATAAAACATCTAAGATGGATAATATAATAGCATGAATACTTCATAAATTATAGATACATTGGAGACGTATCAGCGGTTTGGGAACGGGGGTCCCCAGACTTGCCTGCCTGCGGCCCATGGCGTGGCTCCACCAGCGGCCCTGTACGGCCCATCTTCACCAGCAAACACTCAAGACCCTCGTGAGGGGCCAAGCCTCGCGAGACGGACGACACAAGACCTCCTCGGGGACGGCCTCACCAGGCTGGCTCGCGAGGGGCGGAGAGATCAAGGCAAGGGGCACCTCGCGAGGTTCCAGTGACGTGAGCCATGACGACCAGGGCCAGGCGGGCGGCAGGCGGGCGCCAGCACGCGCAGTGTCCTCGCTTCCTCTTTGGTGCTAATGAGGCAAGTGCAGGCGAGGAGTCCCGAGGCATCAGGCAAAGGTTTCCATATCGGTGCACCGAGACCGAGACCAGTAGGATGGCGGGACGGAGGTCACCGTGGAGCCGAAGACGCGTCACTGCCAGAGCCTTTGGCAGGCGAAGACCACCTTTTACTAGTTGTCTCCCTTCGAATTTGGCCGTTGTGGGATCCCTTCCCGCATAAACATTTGGGAAGAGGACCATGGCATCTATAAATAGGACTAGCCACCACCAGAAAGAGGGGAGAAGAGGACGGATGGTGCAGATCATTCAGATCATCCCCAACCACACGAACTCACCAAGCACAAGAGCACCTCTCCTCAGGAGGCTGTTCTTCCCTTGTAACTGTTCGTCCTCAGCCCACGAGGCAATCCACCACACCACACTGGAGTAGGGTATTACACCACATCGGTGGCCCGAACCAGTATAAACCTTGTGTCCCTTTGTTCAGCGAGTTCGACGAGCTAGGCCTTGCGATGGTTGCGAGAGCGAGCTAGGGGGAGGAGAGATCTTCGTGCGCACCCCAGTGTTCGAACCTCAAGGGTTTGCCTGAACCCGAAATCCGACAATGCCCGTCCTCGGAAGATCAGCACATCGTAGCCCCACCTAGGCACAACAGAGAGGTCAGCACGCTAGTCTAAATCCTATGCGCGCAGGGGTCTGGGCCCATCGCCCATTGCATACCTGCACGTTGCATACGCGGCCGGTGAGCAGACCTAGCCTCCCTTATACAAGAGCAGGCGTTCTAGTCCAACCCGACGTGCGCTGCTCTGTCGCTGACGTCAAGAAGGCTTCAGCTGATACCACGATGTCGAGTGCCCATAACTGTTCCTGCGTAGTTGGTTAGTGCGTATAGGCCAGTGGCCAGACTCAGATCAAATACCAAGATCTCGTTAAGCGTGTTAATTTATGTAACCGTAGACGCCGACCAGGGCTAGGCCCACCTCTCACCTAGGTGGTCTCAACCTGCCGCGTCGCTCCGCCACAAAGTAATAGTCGGGAGCCGTCGGGAACTTAGGCCCACCACTACCTGGATGGAGCCACCTGTCCTTTCAGCCCCCACATCGGAATCACTTGCGGGTACTCTATGAGCCGACCCGACTTTAGTCACCACATGTATCATATCATATGTATGTAAGTGTATACCTGTGATCACCTCCCGAGTGATCATGGCCCGGTAGTATAGCATGGCAGACGGACAAGAATGTAGGGCCACTGATGGAATACTAGCATCCTATACTAAGCATTTAGGATTGCAGGTAAGGGTAACAACTGTAGCAACAATGACAGGCTATGCAGCAGAATAGGATAAACCGAAAGCAGTAACATGCTACACTACTCTACTACAAGCAGTAGAGAGAGAATAGGCGATATCTGGTGATCAAGGAGGGGGGGCTTGCCTAGAAGCTCAGCCAAGAAGGAGGGGTCGTTAACACCGCAGTCGTATTGGGTAGTAGCGGCGTTGGTCTCTGTGTCTAGCGAGAGAAGAGGGGGAAGAAACAATAAATATAATGCAAACATATGCATGACGATGCATTACATGACAATGAGCGGTGCTAGGTGTTCCCTAACACGGTAGTAGGTGATACCGGTGAAGGGGGAAAACATCCGGGTAAGTATTCCCGGTGTTTCGTGTTTTCATACAAATGAACCCGGGGGGGGGGGAGTTGTGTGTTTGCTGTGCTAGGGATGTGTGGCGGACGAACGGGCTGCGTATCCGGATTCGTCTCGTCGTTCTGAGCAACTTTCATGTACAAAGTTTTTCCTTCCGAGTTACAGATTATTTTATATTAATTTTTAAAGTTTTAAATCATTTTGTAAATTATTATTAGTAAATTAATTCGAAATTAGCATTACTGCATCAGCATGACATCAGCAGTCAAGAGAGGTGTTGACTGCGTCAAACTGACATGTGGGGTCCGCATGTCATTGAATGATCAGGCTAATCAGGGTTTAATTAAGATAACTAGTGATTAGGTTAATCTAATCAGGATTAATTAAGTTAATTAATTCTTTAATTAATTAATTAATTAATATTTTTAATTAGTATTATTTTTAATTCTTTTTTTAATGTTCTAGGGGCGTGGGGCCCGTTGTCTAGTGGCACAGAGGCCTTAGTGGGTCGGGCGACGGGCGCTGGGCGCAGCGGTTACGGGCGACGGGCGCCCACCCGTTAGGCCGCTTGCCCAGGCCAGGGCGGGACTAGCGGGGCGCCGACGGCCACGGCAAGGCAGCCTCAGAGAGCAGCGGGGCCAAGGCGGCACGCCGGCGTGTAGCAGCGGCAGGGCGTGTGCACGCGGTCTGGGCGAGGTGCGGGCGCGGCAGCCGTCAGCGGGGAAGGTGGGCGGAGGCGAGGCCAGCAGCGGTGGTGGGGAAAAGCAGTAGCGGCCAGCAGCTCCGTAGCTGCAGGTGCTGCGGCCGGAGTAGCACCGGGCGGAGGGCGCGGCCGGCAGCAGCGCTAAGCGCGCGCGAGCAGCACGGCAGGTGAGCGGGGCGGCTAGGAGGCGAGTGGGAGCGCATGCGTGCGGGGAAGGAGGCCGCAACACCCGGGGCGGCAGCGGGCGTGGGGCGCGCGAGCACTTTGGCGCGGGCAGGCGCGACCAGGAGCAGGGGCGCGTCGACGTGTGTGCGCGTGGCGAGGCGAGGCAGTGGCTATGCGAGCTGGACGGCGGCCAGGCGTGCGAGCGCGCGGTGTGTACATGGGGACGGGGGGAAGGAGGAGAGGCCGGGGGCCTCACCGTGAGGCATACGACACGAGGCAGTGGGGCGTGGGGAGGACGACGGGGACGACGGCGTCGGAGACGGGGAGGCAGTCCGGCGAGGTGGCGTGCTCGAGGCGGCGAGGGACGTCGGGTTCGTTCCCCTTCCCGATCTAGATCGGGATCGAGAGGTGGGGAAGTAGACGAGGGAGAGACGGGGAAGCGAGGTCCGGCGAGGTGGTCCTCCAGGGGGTGGCGATGCGACGTCGATGAGGTGGCTGCGATGGCGGGGCGACGGGGACGGGGTCGCCCGATCGCGATCCAGTCGGGGGAGAGAGGGAGGAGTGAGTGGAGTCATGGGGGTTAGGGTTTCCGTGCCAGTTGGGCGGGGGGGCGGCTGGGCCTTTCCCCAGTTGGGCTGGCCAGCTGGGCCACGGTTGGCCCAGTGGGGGGGGGGGTTCTGTTTTTCTTTTGTTTTGTTTTATTTCTCTCCTTTTATTTATTTTCTTTTACTATTTTCTCTAATTTCCAATATACCTTAGTTTTAGTAAAATATAAAAGTTGTATCTAATTTAGTATATGTAAATATGCCACAACCACATTTAACTTGGCACATAAAGTAAAATAGTTTGTGATGCTTCATTATTATAAAAGCTTTTAAATAATTGTTTTTGCTACGGTTATGTTCATTTTAGAGTATTTAAATATTTTATAAAAGTGTGATTTCTCCACCATAATTACCTATGCATTCAGCATTATTTGGCACAACCTGAACATTTTAGTTTTAAATTTTGAAAACTTTTGATGTTTGCCAAAAATTCAAATTTGAATTCGAATCGTTTTGAACTAACGCGAGATTAGCGATAGTAACGGAGGTGACGTGGCATCATTAGTAGGGGGTTACTGTAGCTTAATTATCTGGGCGTCACACGTAAGTTTGCTACTTCACCTATCTGTATTGCTGATAAGGATTATGAATTCTCTGTCGACCTAGAGTTAATTACTTTGGTTGAATCTGATCCTTTCCATGGTTATGAGACTGAAACTTTTGTGGCACATCTTACTAAGTTGAATGATATAGCCACCCATTTTACTCATGATGAGAAAATTCGCTATTACTTTATTCTCAAATTATTTCCTTTCTCATTAAAGGGTGATGCTAAAGCTTACTACAATACTCTTGCTCCTGGTTGTGTGCGTAGTCCCCAGGATATGATTTATTACTTCTCTGGAAAATATTTTCCTGCTCATAAGAAACAAGCTGCCTTACAGGATATATTTAACTTTGTGCAAACTAAAGAAGAGAGTCTCCCACAGCTTGGGGGAGGCTTTGCCAATTACTTAGCTTTTCCTGACCATCCTCTTAAGAAAAATGAAATACTTGATATCTTCTATAATGGACTAACCGATGCTTCTAGGGACTTCCTAGATAGTTGTGCTGGTTGTGTTTTCAGGGAACGAACTATTTCTCAAGCTGAAGAATTATTGAATAATATATGGAGAAATTATGATGATTGGACTCTTCCTGAACCACCGCCTAAACCCGCTCCGAAGAAGAGGGGTATATTATATCTCAGTCCCGAAGACATGCAAGAGGCAAAGAAATCTATGAAGGAAACAGGTATTAAAGCTGAGGACGTTAAAAATTTACCTCCTATTGAAGAAATACATGGGCTTAATACACCACCATTGCCTAAGGTGGGTAGAGGTAAATTCTCTTATGAAGTTCAATGAAAATGACAATCCTCACAATATGCACCCTAGTCAATGCCTTTATGAGTTTGAAAACTATATTAGAAAACAAGATCACTTCAGTGCAAATGTTATGAAACAATTGAAATACCATTCTGATATGATTGCTCGATTGAGTGACTTATGATTTAGAATCTCAAATGATGTTAGAGGTGTTGGAAAACATGCTTCTATGGTTCAAACTCAACTAGAACAAGTTGCTAGATCACAAAGCGAATTAGTTGATGAAATGAATCATATGCATGACTTTGTTGTTAGAGTTGCAACTAGAGGAGGTAAAATGACTCAGGAACCACTTTATCCTGAGGGACACCCTAAAAGAATTATACAAGACTCACAAAGAAATAACACTAGTGCACCTAGTCCTTCTAAAAAGAAAAGGAAAAAGAAAAATGATAGGACTTTGCACACTTCTAGTGAACCTGAAATAGAAAAACCTCCTGATAATAAAAATGAAACTTCTATCTCAGATGCTGAAACTCAATCTGGTAATGAACATCCACCTAGTGATAATGAAAAAGATAATGCTGATGTTCATGAAGACACTCAAGCAAACAATGAAAAGGAACCAGATAATGATGTGATGAGTATATGATGCAAGTGGGCATTAAGGAGGAATTTGAACAATATGTTCACAATGCCGGTCTCGGTCCCTGCCTTTCAGATAAGTGTGAAAAGTGCCATCTTCTCACTGAATCATTTGTCAAAGGATTTAAATATTTTCCAGGTGAGTCTAGGGTGTCGTTTATGCTTTATGATGAACCATTTACTATCCCACTAGAGAACTTTGCTTACCATTGCAAACTTCCATTTTGGGGTTCGCTTGATGAGCCGGCGAAGGCTGAGTATGAGTCTTTCTTGACTAGCCTTTGCTACCGTGAAAATAGTGGGGTGAGGCAAGGTAGAATTAAGAGCATTCACTTTCCCGCAATTCAGTACTTTGCTTTATTTAACGGGAAGTGCATAGTAGGCAAGCAAGACTGTAGCATACTTTGTGTGCCAGACTTGAGCCTCGTTCATACCGCTCTCACAGGTGAAAGGAATTATAACCTTGTAGCGATTGTTGCACGTAGACTTCAGCATAACGCCAAAAGTGGCTGGTTCTATGGTGGAATTTATGCCACACGTCTAGCACGAGGGCTGGGTGTTACGCATTTACCCTTTGATCCTATCCTACCCACACAATATTTAGATTTTGAGACCTTAAAGGATCATAAGATTCTCAAGGGAAGGGCTGATAACTTCACTTATAATCTGATGTTTAACCAATCACATATGGTGGACACATATTTTCCTGCGCCTGCTCTTTTTGACTATAATAGCAGGGAAAGATACTTCATTCTTGAGAGCGAGGCCTGAGCTCACAACACAACAGTGTTGGCGGCACGGCGCGCTGAGGCCTCCACCCAAGAGCCTTCGTGAGCTACCACGCCGACTACTACCCTCCAGGCTATTGATCGACTACCAATCTAGGCCAAAAGCCTAAGCTTGTGGGAGTACGTGTTTCTCACCGACATTATATTCATGTTCACATATCACTCTATTTGTCGGTGTTCACACTTTTTCATTGTATCATCCATGCTTAGATTAATTTTCTTGCTTTCTTCTTGTGTGTTTGAAAAACTTTAGAAAAACCAAAAAAATTAGTTGTAGTAATTTATTTTCTATGCATGCTTAGTAGTAGTACTAAAAAGAAAACCCAAAAAGATTTCCTTGTTCTTCTTTTGCTTGTTGGGAGCTTCCCCGTGTAAATAGTTTTTCTCGTTTTTGATTTTTTCCCTTCTATTTCCTTGTTGAAGAAAACCAAAAACTCCAAAAATATTTCATTGTGTTTCTCTGAATTTCTTTTCTTTTTATTCGAGTCTTACCGAGGAGAAGACCACGATGAAAATGTTGAGTGGCTCTCATATGAATAACTGTTGAACTAATAAAGAGCACATTTTACCTTGTCTTCTCTTGTTGAATAAAATGTTTTGCAGATTCCAGCTTAGTCCATGGCACTCTTGCATTATTATTATTTTCATATCATTCAGTCGTGCAAGTGAATGGCAATAATGACGATATTCGATGAGCTGGCCGTGGCAAAGAGAAACTGGTATGAACTCGACTTGTTCTTGTTGTGTAAATATGTTTAACCTAGTGCCCATGCTTCATCCCATTATGATTAAACATGTTTGCAGTCACAATTAGAGATTATAGTTTCTCATGCCATGCATAAGTAGCTGGGAGTTGGTAATGATTTATCTCGGATATCAACATAGCGTTAAAATGATTGTGATGTAGTATGATGATATGGTATCCTCCTCTGAATGTTCGAGTGGCTTGACTTGGTACATGTTCACGCATGTAGTTGAATCAAAACCAACATAGCCTCATAGTATTTATGTTCATGGTGTTCATATCCTACTCATGCTAGTGTCCAATGTTACTTATGCATAATGCCTAGTTATGATCGGTGTTGCTCTCTAGCTGGCCACTTCCCAATCTTAATTGCTAGCCTTCGCCTGTACTAAGTGGGAACTCTGCTTGTACATCAAAAACCTTAAACCCAAAGTTATTGCAGATGAGTCAAAATTTACTACTCCTATATTCATGTCATGTGTTGTGAAGATAATATTTAGATGGTTGTATAACTAAGCCGAGTACAATCCCATTCAAACAGGGAAAATGTACTCAAATTTAGTCCATATGCTAGACAACACGAATTGTTTTTTTATTGTTGAGGGAAGTGCAAATTGATTTGGTATTGTACACGTTATGTTTGTTGTCCCCATTTTTTAGTTTTTTGTTGTTGTATTTGAATGCATTTCTAGTAATATAGTAAAACGGGACATGACTCTCTCTAGTGATGAGGTGCGAATTGTCTTTTTTTGTACACGCTAAGATTGTTCTCCCGAAATTCCAAGCCGCGCCTTGTTATGCCGAAATTTCAAGCTAGCATCTTTGTCTATTGTGCTGCAAAACTCCCACCTTTTCAACCCACGCCTTGTTACCCTGAAATATTTAAGATATATCTTTGCCTCGTTGTGCTCCGAACTCCCTCCATCTCAACCCGCGCCTTGCTATCCCAAAATTACAATGCACGCGAAAACTCCCACCTCCTGAGAAATCCCGACACGCGAAATGCCCGTGATACCCCTGAGCCGAAAGAACCGCCTAGCTCAAATCGGTGGGGGTACTTTTGTAACTTACCCCACATTTTGGATAAGCGCGTCCCTAAGCCATGGTTCCCCCTCCCATCCCATCCGCCCACCCATTCATACATTGAGGCCGTGAAAACCTGCGAAGCCCCACACCCTCCTCCGTCCACCACCCAGCCGGAGCCTCTTCCCCGACGAAGTCGTCCACAGCAACACCTCGATGTCCCTCATCCACCGCACCGGATGAGGATCCGTCTTAGATCTCGTCGTCCCGCATGTTCAGCCACCTCGCCCTCCACCTCCAAGGAGCTGCCCCGACGTTCCCCTCGTCTTTCGCGCCACCTCCATTCCCACACTGCCGTTTTTACCTGCACCACTGGAAGAGCAGCATCATCACCGTTTCCTCGGACGAAGCTGAGGCCTAATCGGTGCCACCAAAGAGGTTCTACACTAATCGCCGCATTTTCTTCTTGATTCGATCTCACGGTGCTGCCGGCGCTCGGTCCCGAGCCGACATGGCGTGGCTCCATCCACGGCGGCGTCGCCGACCACTTCCTCCATGGCATCGCTCCCTCGGCGGTGACGTCCACATCAGTAGGACCTGTTGCTGCTTTGGCTCTTGCTCGCGCTGCTGCTCTGCTCTTGCTCTCGGTCCCCTGCCTGGTCTGCTCTTGCTCTTGCTCACGCTGCTGCTCTCGCTCTTGCTCTTGCTTGCGTTGCTGCTCCGATTTAGCTACACTTCAGTCGACTGAATCAACTTTTGGGTCAGTCGATTTTTAGGGGGTGGGGGGGGGGGCTCGCCGGAGTTAAGGAAGAACCAGCCGCAGCGGTGCCCCACTATCTATCTTAGCATTCAGGGTGGGGCGGTGGTCGCCGGCGGTGGTGGGGGATGGTGGTGCGGGGATCGCCGGTGAAAAAGCTTGGCACGGGGCTAGAGGGATGGCCGGGGCGGCGGCGGCCGGCGGTGGGGAGTGGTTTCGGGGCGGGCGGGTTTGGCTGGTGGTGGCTGGCGGCTTAGGGGGTGGAGGTTGAAGATGAATTGTAGGTCCTTGATTTCGTATCCAATGGCTGGAAAATCGACTGACGAGAGATGAAAAAGTCAGTCGATTGACGTGTAGCCTCACCCTGATGCTGCTACACGACCAGCTGCCCCAGCTCTCACACGCGCTGCTGCTCCGGGCGCTGCTGCTGCTACTGCTTTTTTGCTACTAGTGCGTTCTGTTTTGACAGCAAAATTCAGTTTCGACAGTTAAGTTCAGTTTCGACAGTTAAATTCAGTTTCGACAGTTAAGTTTAGAGATGAGCGGCTGATGTCTTTTACATCTAGCACTTTGTGGTTATGTATTTTACGTCATGTATTGGAGATGATATTAGAATTCCACTCAGGTTAACTTGTCTCTCTTGTCCTGCTTCAGCCTCGCCGTCGGACAATTCACCGGAGCTGCTCCAACAACGAAACCCTCCATCACAGCGGAGTAGTACCCCGGGCTCCATCTCCAGACGCCTAATATCTTCTTCCCCTCCTCCGACAGCCAAGTCATCCGGAGCATCCTCACCGACCAACCCAATCACGCTGAGATCGACATAGCTTCGCCAAAGAGGTTGTACACATGTTGCATCTTTTTTCACTCTACATGTTATATATATTGTCCATCGAGCACACGTAGTAACATGAAATACGATTAGTTTCTCCAACTATATGACAAGAAGTGAGGTACCAGGCAAATTAGCTATCCGTGATGGACTCTCTTGAACGCCATCATTATTTATCTCTGCGCGTTTGAGCTGTGCATTTGTCGATGGGCCTGGGAATTGAGCTAGTAGGGCAGTGGCCTGGGTCCAAAGTAGTAGAAGTAGCACAATTTTTTTTTGAGTGTAGGCTTTTCCCTGCTCAAGCCTGCCTACTAGAATCGCCAGTGCTTGAACGGAAAAGTGAAGCAAAAACATAGGAATTGGAAATTTTCCTATGGTACTACTATTCATGCATTTGGTTCAAAGGAATGGAGCAAAGGAAAACTGTAGGATTTGTTCCTTTAGTGTCACCTTGAAAGAAAACCCGTAGGAATTTTAATATCCACTTGTCCTCCTTTTCAAATTCCTATTCTTGAAGCACAAGACTAAGAGATAGTATCGTAATAGTATTATAACCGTACATTTTCTTGTGGTTTGACTTAATCTCACCATGCTTCTTTGCATCCTGTGATCTTCCAATTCTTGTGAACCAAACACCCAGATTGGCAGAAATCCTGTGTTTTTAAATTCTCTGTTTTGCACGTGCATTCCTATCCTATTCCTGTGTATTTCCTATCCCTGCATTGTTAGAATCCTCAAATTCAAACAAGCCCTTACACAATTACTTCTGTTACAGATATGTGTCAAAGAAAACCTTATGTGGTTTGTCCCGCTCCTGCTACGCTGTGTTCTACCCCAGCTCAGCTGCTCCAACGACGGAAGGGTTCACCACAGGAGGGATCCTCTCTCCAGACTGTCTTTCGCCGCCACAGATCTTCTTCCCCACTACCGGCAACCACGACAATTGCATTACCATCATCAATTGAGCAGATGACCTTGAGGACTACACGGGTGTAAGGGCATATTTATCCCTAAGATGTTTTGGTGATTGATGACAATGCTTTTGCGGACTAATCATGTGCGTTGAGTGTTTTTCAGAGATTCATTCCTTTGGGCATGAGACGATTTCCTCCCCTCGGAGCTTAAAGCGAAGACGGTGTAGTCCTTTCGGATTAGTTTGGTGGACTAGTTTCATAGGGATCACCGTACTATCAAGAGGGGGTCCGTTTTGGAAAGGCTAGGGCGGAATCATCACGTACACTTCCTTTGCCCCTCCCTCCGAGCCTTTCCGTTTCGATGATGGGCTTGGTTCTCCTTTCGTTGTGCCCTCTCTGGTCCCAGCGGTAGTACCGCGGGCCAGAGCGGTAGTACCGCTTAGGTGGTACAAGCGGTAGTACCGCTCCGGAGCGGTAGTACCGCCCAGAGCAGTAGTACCGCTAGTAGCTCCGTGTGTGTGCTATCTCTGGTCCCAGCGGTAGTACCGCGGGGCGGAGCGGTAGTACCGCTTGGGTGCCACAAGCGGTAGTACCGCTCTGGGCGCGGTAGTACCGCTCCAGAGCAGTAGTACCGCTGGTGGCCCCAAGCCGTAGTACCGCTCTGGTCTCGTGCTAGTACCGCCTCGATTCGAGGGCTCTTTTTTCGGGTCGGGTTTTACGGTACTGGCCGCGGCTATGGGGGGCCGTAGTACCGCTCCTGTGCGGTAGTACCGCCCTCCCTCCGCGGTAGTACCGCTGTGGACCAAGCGGTAGTACCGCGCTCTTGGGCGGTAGTACCGCTTATTGTTGCAAGCGGTAGTACCGCTGGCGCAGCGGTACTACCGCTCTCTTCGGGGCAGAGGGGGGGTAACGGTTGGTTTGTTCCCCCCACTATATAAAGGGGTCTTCTTCCCCAAAGTTGACTCACCTCTTCCCCCAAAAAGCTCCATTGTTGCTCCAAGCTCCATTTTCGCCCGATCTCTCTCCCTAGCCAATCAAACTTGTTGATTTGCTCGGGATTGGTTGAGAAGGCCACGATCTACACTTCCACCAAGAGAAATTTGATTCCCCCCACTTATCCCTAGCGGATCTTGTTACTCTTGGGTGTTTGAGCACCCTAGATGGTTGAGGTCACCGCGAAGCCATAGTCCATTGTGGTGAAGCTTTGTGGTGTCGTTGGGAGCCTCCAATTAAGTTGTGGAGATTGCCCCAACCTTGTTTGTAAAGGTTCGGTCGCCGCCTTCAAGGGCACCAATAGTGGAATCACGGCATCTCGCATTGTGTGAGGGCGTGAGGAGAATACGGTGGCCCTAGTGGCTTCTTGGGGAGCATTGTGCCTCCACACCGCTCCAACGGAGACGTACTTCCCCTCAAAAGGAAGGAACTTCGGTAACACATCCTCGTCTCCACCGGCTCCACTCTTGGTTATCTTGTTCCTTTACTTCCGCTAGTTTACTTGTGTTATTTCTCTTACTTGCTTGCGTGCTTGTTGTCGTTGCATCATATAGGTTGCTCACTTAGTTGCATATCTAGACAACCTATTTTGATGCAAAGTTTAATTTGGTAAAGAAAAGCTAAAAATTGTTAGTTGCCTATTCACCCCCCTCTAGTCAACTATATCGATCCTTTCAACGGGTCCGCAAGAGAGGTCGCACTCTTCCGTGTCTTCTTACGTTATGCATCGCTTAATATGATGACATGCTACTTTATCGTCGTGTTCACCTATTAGACTCCGAGTCAGGTCCAAACTAATGTTGAAACTTGAGTTTTTAAATGGTTGTGGCGTACATATTGGGGCAGCAATCAGTATTATCTGTTTACTATCTAGTTAATCTCGGGTGTGTACTATGAGTTTCATGTTGGGTGCAAACAAACATTAAAGGAGCCATTATCTGTATTTTTTAACTAAAGCTATTATCTGCCTTCTATCATTGCTTTTGAGTCTATCTAGAGTTTGCTACCATCACTCTGGATTTGTGCATGGACTCCTTACATAATCTCACTATGTTTTATTCCTATGCATGTCAGTTATTGTACACAATGGAACTGGACATGTAGAGCAAAAGAGACGAGCCTTGCGTGGCAATAAAATTTCATGTAGACGTCGCTCCATGGTGGGCGCAAAGGCAGCCCCCCTCCACCCATTTAGGATTGTAATCAAGAGGAAGATAACCATTCTGAGGGGGATTCAGAAGGAGAAGACCACTCCTATTTACCCCCTGAGGTCTTCGCTCTAACTTGTCATGCTGATGTTGGTAATATCATGCATATGGTGCCTTGCATTGTTTACTTTATACATCAAATATGTCATCTGCTTAGTTTAGACATGCTTTGTGTGAATGCCATCCGTTTACTTTCTTTATCATATATGTGAATCATGCAATGCCATCTTGTTTAGCCAGGCATCATATATGTGAATTTTGCAATGCCACCCTGGTTAGCCAGTCATCTTATATGTGAATCATGTCATGCCATGATTTTTTATTACGTATTAAATTTGTCAACAATTTTAGTACATTCAATTACTCTTCCTATGCATCAGCCATTCGACGCGGTCATGGAAAAATCTCGAGTGGAAAAAAAGGTCTTCAGAGCAGAAAATGCTATGTGACGAAGCGTATGTCTTGCTGGTTACGGTTAGCTCCTCAGAGGAGGATTCAGAGACAGATGACTAGTCCTATTTCCCCCCGAGGTGCATGTTCTAACTTGGCAAGGTTATGTTGCTCATATCGTGCGTATGGTGTATTGCATCGCTATGTCATTTGCTTAGTTTAGACATGCTTTGTGTGAATGCCACCCGTTTAGTGTCTAATTACCATATATATGAATTATGCAATGCCATCTTGTTGCAAGACATTATATATGTGAATTATGCAATGCTATCTTGTTGCAAGGCATTATATATGTGAATTATGCAATGCCATGCTATTTAGCCAAGCGTCATATATGTGAATTATATCATGCCGTCCTTTTTTTGTATTCCTCATTGCATTTGTCGACAATGTTTGTATATTGAACTTCTCTTCCTGTGCATCAGCCATTTGAATTGGTGATGGAGAAATCTGGAGTGAAAACAAGGTCTTCAGAGGAGACAATGCTACCTAGTAAAGCAGATATCTTGCTGGTTACAGATAGCTCCTCATAGGAGGATTCAGAGGCAGATGACCAGTCCTATTATCCCCCTGAGGTGTATGCTCAAACTTGGCAGGGTTATATTACTCATATCATGCATATGTTGTATTGCAATGCTTAGTTTTTACATCATATACACAATATTGAATGCCTTCTCCTTTGTTGACACATCATATATGTGATTGCCCTCTGCTCACTTGCTTAGTATATAAATCATATATTTGAATTATATCATGCCATGATGTTTACATAGATAGCATGTATCTGAATTATGGCATGACAACCCATTTTCTAAAGACATAATATAGTTATATCATCTCATCCTGTTTACATAGTCATCATATTTTTTATTATGTCATTCTATCCGTGAATTATATCATGCCATCATGTTTCCATCGACGACATGTTCGTGAATTATGGCATGCCAACCACTTTAATAGATAGATCGTATAGTTATATCATGTCATCCTGTTTACAATAGTCATCATATTTTGAAGTATGTCATTCTATCCTGTTTAGTTAGCCATCATACATGTGAAATTGTGTCATGCTATTCTGTTTAATTGGCCATCATATATGTGAAGTTATGCCATGCTATTCTGTTTGGTTAGACAACATAAATGTGAATTATTTCATGCCCTGTTTTCTTCCCTACTATCCATTGCACCTGTTATCTTACAATGTCTGTACGTTCAATTACTTTTCTTGTTTATCAACCATTTGAATTGGAGGGGGTGATGGCAGTATCTGTGGGAGTAAAAACACAGTCTTTAGAAAAGATCGTGCTACCTGTCGATGCAGATAGAAGCACAGTTGTACTTGCCCAAGAACCAGCCCCACCACACATAACCCAGACTCACGCAGATTGTACCCCTACCCAGTTGGACAGAGAACCAGCTACACCCCTTCTAACCCCAACCCCAGCAGATAGTAACCCAGTTCCAGTTGACACAACACTGTCTCGACCACAGAGCACCCAAACACGAGCAGTTAGTAAGGCAACTATAGTGCCCAAAGCACGAGGACCACCACTCCGAACCCCAAGTCAACGCTTAAAGCAGAAGAAGAATTGTTCTCAGGTCAGTTCCATAGCTATGTTTCATAATCCTTTCCTCTTGCATAACTGAATTTACTCATACCAACTAATTTCAAATTTGAAGGATGAAATTGAAACTCGAATGGCGCAACAGGTATGTTTTAAACCTGTTTCTTTAATGTGTTTGCTGTTGTAACTTGCTCTATGTTGATTTCAGTTTCAATTGAATAAACAGTTATGTTCTCATGCCATGCACATTACAAGTGTTGTTATTGCTGTGTAGTTTCCCACACTTATATTCTGTCTATGCTGCTTTGTCTTAAATAGATATGATTTGAACTGTCTCTATCTTGATTTGGCAACATAAACTAGAATGATATAGACCATACAATGACCATACTACATAGATATATGTTTGTTTCATGCTGTTATCCTATTCACCTTACTACTGAACTGGTTTACCAAAATGAGTTTCATATACAACATGGTAAACCTGTGATGTGTTTGTTTGTTTCTCTTTTAGAACGCGGATAAAATATTGGAGAAGAGTACCCCGTTATGCAATGGTAAAGGAAGTAATGCAGATAAGGTTCAAGATAGTGAGACATCCCTGTTGGTCTCCAAGAAAGCTGATAAAAACTATATTGAAGACACTGAGACAACTCCAAAGTCATGTCTTGATGTAGTGTTCGAGTTACTGGCTACTACTGCTGGCACTAGCTCTTCGAACTCGCTGCCTGAATCAGTTCGGCTTCTTGAGTCTCAACTTCAAGCTGAAAGACATCGATCAGATGTTATGCGATAGGAAGCCGAAGGACTGAGGAAGTCCCTGTAGAATTCAGGTGCATACTTTCTGGTGCAACAACAAGTTCTGTAGGATTTAAGCGCCAAACAAGAGAAAGTTAATAAGCTTGCTAAGCATCTTGCGAGCATTATGGGTACCCAGGATATTGTTTGTTGAGCTCTTCTGAAGTGGTTTCAGTTCTGGACTTGTTTTGCTGCGGTGTTTATTTGCACTGGTCACCAACTTTGACAACCAGTGTATGTGATATGCTGCTTTGTTCCCTATATTTGCACTGGTGGCAAACTTTGATGCCCAATGGATGTAATATGTGTAATAGTCATGATAGCCTAGCGTAAGTTGCTTGCTTATTTATTTCCTTGTTGTCTTGTTTATTTGTTTGCTTGTAGTCAGTGCAGTTCTTTTTCCGCGGTTTGCTAGTGGCCGCAATAACCTATTTTTTAAAACTAGGCCACAATAACAGGCTACATATTTACTTTAGTGACCCTGGTCCTCCTACGGGCCATAGAAACAATGGGCCTTCTATGGGCCGTGGAAACAATGGGCCTTCTACGGGCCGTAGCATCAATGGGCCTTCTACGGGCCATATGATCGATCGCCCAAACATGGGCCACTAACAGACCGCATTATGGGCTGTAAACGGGCTACAGTTGGAATCGTCCATTCATGGGCCGGCCATAACGGGTCGTCGTTAACCTGCCGTATTTAATGACTCTATGAAAACGGCCCAACGGATTAACGGTCCGCAAACGGGCCGATTGTAACCACGGGCTGAATTTGGCCCACAAGCAGAAAAGGCCAGTAACGGGCCGTAAGTAACCGAATGCTAGAAATGAGCCCGAGAATAAATGGGCCCTCAGAAGGCCGAAAGATAACATGGTTTGGAAACGGCCCAATAGAATAATGGGCCGTTAATGGGTATAAAGCGGTGCACTATTCATTACAGGCCAGCTTCACCACGGGCCGTTAATGGGCCAAGAGTTACAAAGGGCCTCATATGGGCTGAAAGACATCATGGGCCATACATGGGCCGGAAGTTACAATGGGCTAGAATCATATTGGACGGCCCAGATGAAGCTACTGGGCTTAATTCTGATAGGTCGTAACGGGCCGTGAGTTAGCGGTCTGTAAATGGGCTATATACAAACAGGCTGTTAACACACTTTCCGTGGGCCGGCCCGTTACCTTTTGACCAAGTCAAACGGGCCGACCTTTTCACCGGAATGGGCCTCTGTTGGGTCATGCCATGTGTCGACGTATCATAGGCGCCTCCTATCCAATGAGTGGATGACATCTGTCCCAACGGTGAGCCAACACGTGTTTCCTCCGGCCAATGAGAATTTTACATGTGGAAAATCTCCATTGGTCCGGGCTGTTAACGGGTTATCGTATCCAAAACCGGACCCTATAGCTTAACGGCGACCCATTATGTTGGATGCCACGTGTCGGTTACCCTTGACGAAAGCACTTCCATGACACGCCATTTATCGTCATGGAAGTGAACACTTCCGAGATGATAATTTTGGTATTATCATGGAACACTTCTACGACAACACAGGTATGACTATCTTGATTCTGTCATAAAATTGTCATGTATGTACATGCATGACAGAAAACGTGACCTACTGTGACAAACACGTATCATCCCGGAAGTGTATTCTTTATGTAGTGATATGATGATAGTGATATGTGAGTCATGTTGGTGAGTAATTATGCTATAGTAAGAATATTGGCGTTAAGGTTTGTTATTCTCTATGCAAGCACGAAAGTCAATAGTTATGCAATGAAATTAGATCCTACTTATGGTGCATTATTCGGTGTTAGTTATGCTTAATGCTCGCTTATGTGATTTTTTGTTTCTTGGTTGGTTGCTTCTCAATCTATTTGCTACCTTCCACTTCTACTAAGTAGAAATACTACTTGTGCATCCAAAATCGTTAAACCTAGTTTTGCCATATGAGTCCACCATACCTACCTATATGCGGTATCGTGCCGTTCTAAGCAAATTTCTATGTGCCATCTCTAATTTTCAAAATGTATTTCCTTTTTGTGTGCTCGTACCGCTCATGAAACGGTAGGGGGTGGCTGGTATTTTTCCATGCTAGATGTGTTATTCTCACGATGAGTGTTTATTCACTTGTCATTGCAAGAGAGTATGGCAAAGGTATTAGGGATGCCCAGTCCCGAAATGAAAAGAAATTTACTTTATGTTGTCAAATAATAAATTCCTTGGAAAGTGTTGGTATGGACGGTACCCGTGGATACGACTAGCCGTGGAATGTGAAAGTATGTTGGAAAAAGGAATACACATTATTTTCTGTTTGGGAACCGCCTATGATATATCTAGCATGGAAAGTATTGGGAACTACTCGATCGTTTTCGTTGACAGGAAAAGCATGACACCCAAAATGTTTTTATCTCTCTTTTTCGCTTTGAGCTCTGGCACCTCTACAAATCCCTACTTCCCTCTACGAAGGGCCTATCTATTTACTTTATGCAATTTTTATTTTTATTTTGAGTCTCCATCTTTCTTATAAAGCACCAACTAAGGGGCACTATGATCGTACTTGAGCATTGGATGTAGCTAATATGCGAGTGTGTTTCATGAATGGATCAATGATTGAGCATGATGGGCTAGGGATAACTTGCTTTAGTGTTGATATTTTGAAAGACATGGTTGCTTGTTGATATGCTTGAGTATTGAAATTTTCATGTCAAAACTAGACTATTGCTTTGAACCATATAAAAGTCCATATGTCCATGCTACGAAGAAAAGAATATGTAATGCACATGTTAGGCAGCATTCCACATCAAAAATTCTGTTTTTATCATTTACCTACTCGAGGACGAGCAGGAATTAAGCTTGAGGATGCTGATATGTCTCCAACGTATCTATAATTTTTGATTGTTCGATGCTGTTATGTTATCATTCTTGGATGTTTTACAATCATTTTATAGCAACTTTATATCATTTTTTGGGACTAAACAATTGACATAGTGCCCAGTGCCAGTTGCTGTTTTTTGCTTGTTTTTTACATCGTAGAAAATCAATACCAAACGGAGTCCAAACGCAGCGTGTAAGTGCATCTAGTGCTCCTTAGTGATTTTGGTGTATTGAAGACTTATAGGTTAAGGGACTAATGTGTTTATGAGTATACACAGGTCAATAATTCTATGAGGAGTTTGATATTTACAGAGAAAGTCGACCCCTAAAAATGAAGTTCTTCGTTTGAAGACTTTGGATTTCTGAAGACTTTTTGAAGACTTTGAAAGTGAAGAAATTGGTGTGACCTTGAAGACTTGGTGTTCATTCGAGGAACATGAAGCGTGAAGACTTTTGTTTTCGTAGTTTCATTTTCTCTTTCTTGAGTCATAGGAAACACCATACTGTTAAAGGGGGTCGAGGAAATACTAAGGAAAAATTTCCATGTGATGCTCAACTCAAAATCCTACACCTACCAATCCCTTCGAGTGAAGCCATTGGAAATCTCATACAGTTCAGTCATATTCTTCAGTGACAGAGACGAAGTTCTTCTGGTCTCTGAGGAATTTGTTCTGACTGAGGAGTTAGGAATTCGCCAGTGCGGATTGCCTACACAGTGAGGAACATGATAGCCCTGAGGAATTTGAACCTCAAATTTCCGACCGTTGCTGTGCCTTGTGCCAGCTGTCCCAAAATATCTACCCACCTAACGGTCATATCATTGAAGGGCATTTATGTCTTATCATGTCGGGCTGCTCCCTAGGCTATAAATAGCCGCCCCCTACAACCACTAGCTGGTTGGCTGCTCCGAGAGAAACTGACACTTGTCATTTGAGAGCATCCCATCCTCCGAGGACTTTGAGCGAAAATCATCGAGTGAGGAAAACCCGAACCCAAACACCTACAAACCCAAAGTGATTGAGCATCACTAAAGAGATTGATCCTACGTGGATCCGACGCTTGTTACCTTTGAAGACTGTGCTTCTTCCAGACGGTTAGGCGTCATGGTCTAGAGCATCCAAGAGGAATTGTGGATCGCCGAGTGACCGAGTTTGTGAAGGTTCGGAAGTCACCTGAAGACTTACCACGAGTGATTGGGCGAGGTCTGTGTGACCTTAGCTCAAGGAGAATACGGTGAGGACTGTGTGTCCTTCAGGTTTAAATACCTAGCCGCTCCAACCAGATGTACAACTGAGACAGCAGTTGGAACTGGTCTACCAAATCATTGTCTTCACCAAGCTTACTGGTTCTATTTCCTCAACTCTTTCATTTCCTCATAACTGTGTTGTGTGCTTGTTCATATCTGTGTTTGAAGACTTTGACTGAAGACTTTCTCAATTTCCTCAGTTCAATTTCTTCAGTCTGTTTGTCTTCATCCTGTGTTATCCTGTGTTTACGCTTTCTGTACTCTGTGCTTGTCTTCATTTCATCATGATGACCATGCTTGTGTTCTGTTATGTTTACTTTTGAGTACTTATTCCGCTGCAAGTAGTTCTTCGCTAAGGAATTTCCTCACCCGCAAATTCCTCAGTGAAGAATTCATAAAAATCGCCTATTCACCCCCCTCTAGTCGATATAACGCACTTTCAATTGGTATCAGAGCAAGGTACTCCCTTGTTCTGTGTGATTTTGGTTTAACCGCCTGGAGTTTTAGTTATGTCGACCGCAGGTATGATCAAGGTCTCTGCTGGGTGTCCTACCTTCGATGGGACGGACTACCCCTACTGGAAGAATAAGATGCGAATGCATCTTGAGGCAATTGATAACGATCTCTGGTATGTTGTGGAAAATGGTGTTCCCTCAGTCA
This sequence comes from Triticum aestivum, assembly GCF_018294505.1. Classification (NCBI taxonomy): domain Eukaryota; kingdom Viridiplantae; phylum Streptophyta; class Magnoliopsida; order Poales; family Poaceae; genus Triticum; species Triticum aestivum. The sequence continues at coordinate 346,483,664 of NC_057811.1, forward strand.
CACCTTCTCTGAATGCTGCTGATGTGAAGAGATTCAAGCAACTCGATTCTCAAGCGAAGAACATCATATGTGGTCATCTGAGCAAAGGACAGTATGGAAGAGTGAGTGCTTTGGAAACTGCTAAGCTTATCTGGGATAGACTGTCCAAGGTCAATGAAGGAGTCTCAACACAGCGTGACTCTCGAGTTGATGTTCTTCGCAATCTCTTCAACCGCTTCAAAAGACTTGACAATGAAAATGTTCAGCAAACCTTTGATCGCCTCACTGACATCTCAAATGAGCTTCAAGCACTTGGTGTCACTGACATCACCGACCATGAGGTGGTGAAGAAATTGCTGAGATCGCTTGATTCCTCATTTGATACTCTGGCATTGATGATACAAGAACATACTGATTACAAGTCACTTGATCCCGCTGATATCCTCGAGAGGCTAAATACTCATGAGTTCCAGCTTGCTGAGAAGAGAGATCTCTATGGTTCGAGCTATGGCAGATCACGTGCCTTGAAGGCCAAGGCAGTTTCTGAGTTTGAAGATGAAGATTCTGGCAGCAGCCTTGGTGATCCTGAAGAACTAAGCCAGGAGCTAGCACTGATCGTGAAGAAATTCCAAAGGTTCTCAAGACGTGGTCTCTTTGGAAAATCCTCAAGGAGCAATGATTCCTCATCCAGTGACTACAAGAAGAGGCTTTGTCACAAATGCAAGAAACCTGGACACTACATTCAAGATTGTCCTCAGTGGGAAAAGGAATCAAAGAAGAAGAAATACAAGGATTACAGTTCTGATGATGCGAAGAAAAAGAAGAAATCCTCAAAATCTTCATCATCAAAATCCTCGAAGTCTTCATCTCACAAGAAGAGCAGCTCCAAGAAGGCTCGGGCATTCATTGGCAAGGAAATGGACTCTGAGGCTGAATCTGAGGAACATGAGGAAGAGGAGGCATCTGAGGAGTCCGAGTCTGGTGTGGCGAGTCTAGCTCTCGCTACTGCATTCGTCAGCAAGTCTATCTTCAACTCTGAAGAAAATGGCTTCACCAACAAGGCTGATGAAGGCAATGATGACTACGCTCCCACCTATTGCTTCATGGCAAAGGGTGCCAAGGTACTCAAATATACCTCCTCTGAATCAAGTGAGAATGAATCTGATGAAAACCTCAAGCCCAGCTACTCTAAACTTGCTAAGATTGCTGTGAAACAACAAAGGCTTTTGAAAAGGTTCAAAACATGCTAGACAAAAGTGATGATATGTTGGGTGAAGAAATGGATCGCACTAAAACCTTGACTGAAAATCTTCAGAGACTTCAGACTAGGTTTGACAACCTTCAAGGTCATCATAACACTCTCTTATCTGATCATGAGAAGCTTTCTTATGAATTTCTTCAAAGAAAGCAAGATCTTGAAAAGCTAAGAGTGAGTTATGAAGATCTTCAGAAGGAGCGCGATTCATTACTTGCTCAACAAATCAGCGCTGCTCAGGAAGAATTTGTTCCTCCATGTTTGAAATGCATTGAACGTGAATCTGCTAATTCTTCACCTGAATGTTCAAATGCTTCTAATGCTACAAATTCTTCAACTGTCTCTGCTATCACTAATTCCTCATCTGAGGACATTGCTAGTATCACTGATGATGCAGGGTTGAAGGAATTGTACATGACAGGCATGTACAAAAGCCTCAAAGGGCATCAGACTCTTTGTGATGTGCTTAAAAAGCAGATCTTCAACAGGAACCCTAGGAAAGAGGGTATTGCCTTTGAGAGGAAACTCAATGCTGATGGTACATATTGGAAGCCTGAGCAGTACCCCAAACCTCATGGGTTGCTGCAAAGGGGCCTCCAGTTGATCCATCTAATTTATCTGGCTTTACATGTGAATCTCCTCATTCTTCTGATGAGTCATTTGACTCCAACTATAAACTATTCAAAAATCAGAATGGTGAAGTATTTGCTAGATATGTTGGCACTAACTGCAGGAATGGTTCCCCTATGAAGAAAATCTGGGTTCCCAAAAGGTGGCTTGAAAGTCTTCAGGTGAATGTCCCCATGACACCACCTGTGAAGAATAGGAACCCCAGATCAAACTCTTCACATGGACCAAATTCTTCATATGGATCCAAGTCCTCATACGGACCAAATTCCTCACGTGGATCAAATTCCTCAAAAGGATCAAAGTCCTCATATGAATATCATCGTGCTAACAACTCTGTTTCGCAGGGAAAAGCTAAGGGCTATGAATATGAGCATTATTCTTCTAACCATTATGTTCATAGGTCCTCGAAGAATTTCTCTGCTTATCCTAACTCCTCTTATGTGAAACAAAATGGGCTGGCTTCTATGCCACCTTTCTCATATGGAGATCGCAGAGTGATGAACTCTTTGCCACCCCTTCAGATGTGGGTGGTGAAGAAAAAGAACTAATCTCTTCTGCAGGGTCAGGTCTCCAGACGTGCTCAAACGTCTGAAGAATTTGCTGGAGACCTGAAAATTGCCTGATAGGACACATGCTAATCATGAAGAAATGAACTCTCATTTATCACATCCTCATATTGCTTTATCTGTTCTATTACTTGATGAAATTGATCTGATGAATTGTGATGTCATATTCTTCACTGATGAAGTATATGAGTTCATAAGCTGCACTAATTCATCCACAGGATGATCAACCGAAATCCACTGAGTGGGTCCTCGATAGTGGATGTACAAATCACATGACTGGTGACAAGAATGTATTGATGGATGCTCCCTTATCTCCATCGCATCTGAAGCATATCATCTTCCCTAAAAAAGGCAAAAGTCAGGTATTGGGTCTAGGTAAGGTTGCGATCTCAAAGGATCGACACATGGACAAAGTCATGCTTGTCGAGTCCTTAGGATACAACCTCATGTCTGTCTCAATGCTTTGCGATCTTGATATGGTTGTTGTCTTTGGCAAGTATCGTTGTGTTGTGGTCATGCAATCTGACAATTCCAAAGTCTTCGAAGGATTTAGGAGAGGAGACTTGTATATTGTTGATTTCTCTACAGGACCACAACCAGCCGTCTGCCTACTTGCAAAAGCTTCAGAAGGCTGGCTATGGCATCGACGACTTGGTCATGCAGGCATGAGGAATTTGCACATGCTTGCGAAGAAGAAGCACGTCATTGGCATTGAGAATGTCAAAGTCCTCAAGGATCACTTATGCGGAGCCTGTGGAGCTAGAAAGATGACAAAGGCTAAGCATCCAGCAAAGACTATCATGAGTACTACTCGACCATTTGAATTGCTTCACATGGATCTCTTCGGTCCTAACCATTATTCTGTAGTTTCAAATGATGCATCTCAATATGGCTTTGTTATTGTTGATGATTACTCTCGATACACATGGGTACACATTGTTACTTACAAACATGAAGTGCAGGAAGTCTTCAAACGGTTTTCCTCGAGGGCTTCAACCAACTTTGGTGTGAAGATCAAGCACATCAGAAGTGACAATGGAACTGAGTTCAAGAATTCTGGTCTTGATGACTATCTTGATGAACTTGGTATTACTCATGAGTTATCTGCTCCTTATACTCCTCAGCAGAATGGCGTCGTGGAGCGCAAGAACATGACTCTTGCTGAGATGGCTCGCACTATGCTTGATGAATACAAAACGCCTCGTCGTTTCTGGATTGATGCAATTGATACTGCGTGCCACATCATCAACAGAGTATATCTTCACAAATTCTTCAAGAAGACTGCCTATGAACTCCTCACTGACAAGAAACCCAATGTGAGTTATTTCAAAGTCTTCGGTGCTAAATGTTGGATTAGAGATCCTCATCACAACTCAAAATTTGCACCGGAAGCACATGAAGGTTTTATGCTTGGTTACGAAAAGGACTCGCACGCCTACAGAGTCTTCAACAATGTTCTTCACAAGGTTGTTGAAACTGTAGATGTGCGGTCCGATGAAACTAATGGCTCGCAAAGAGAGCACCTACCTTCTGTGATAGATGAACCAGCACCTGAGCAAACTATCAAGTTCAAGGCTACTGAGGATGTCATTCCGACCGAGGAATCTGCTGAAGAATTCATTCCAGAACGTGAAGAACGTCGAGCTAATGCACCTGAAGAAAATGCTGCAGAAAATGGTGCTGAAGAAAATGCTGATCAAATTCCTCGACGACAATCCGCTCATCCTCGCGTTGCCAACGAAGTGCAGATTGAGAAAATCACCAGCGACATCAACATTCCAGGTTCTCTCACACGCTCAAGAGCTTCACATTTGTCTAACTTTTGTGGGCACTTTGCTTTTGTCTCTATCACAGAGCCCACTAAGGTAGATGAAGCATTTATGGAGCCTAGGTGGATTCAAGCTATGCAAGAAGAATTACATCAACTCGAGCTCAACAACATCTGGGAACTGGTCAAACGTCCAGATCCTCGCAAGCACAATATCATTGGCACAGTGGATCTACCGCAACAAGCAAGATGAAAATGGCCTCGTGGTGAGGAATAAGGCACGGCTTGTAGCTCAAGGCTACACATAGGTTGAAGGAATTGATTTCAATGAAACTTTTGCACCTGTTGCTAGACTTGAGGCTATTCGTATATTACTTGCTTATGCTAACCATCATGATATCACTCTATGTCAAATGGATGTGAAAAGTGCATTCCTCAATGGTAAGCTTGAGGAAGAAGTATATGTTGCTCAACCCCCAGGTTTTGTAGATCCAAAGAATCCTGACAAAGTCTTCAGACTCAATAAGGCCCTCTATGGCCTCAAGCAGGCCCCTCGGGCGTGGTATGATACTTTGAAGGAATTCCTCATGAAGAAAGGCTTCAAACCCGGTTCAGTCGACCCTACTCTTTTCACTAAATCTTATGATGGTGAACTGTTTGTGTGCCAAATATATGTTGATGATATTATCTTTGGCTGTACTGACCAACGTTATAGTGATGAATTTGCCTATATGATGAGTGAAGAATATCAAATGTCTATGATGGGAGAATTGAAATTCTTCTTAGGTCTTCAAATTCGTCAACAACGCAATGGCATATTCATATCTCAGGAGAAATACCTCAAGGATGTACTGAGGAAATTCGGCATGCAAGATTGCAAAGGCGTCAAAATTCCTATGCCCACAAATGGCCATCTGTGCACTGATGAAAATGGTATTGACTTCGATCATAAGGTATACCGCTCCATGATTGGTTCTTTATTGTACTTATGTGCATCTAGGCCAGATATAATGCTTAGTGTTTGCATGTGTGCCCGATTTCAAGCTACACCGAAGGAATCACACCATAAGGCTGTGAAGCATATTCTTCAATATCTAGTTGACACACCAACACTTGGATTATGGTACCCCAAGGGCTCGACTTTTGATCTCATTGGATATTCAGACTCTGACTATGCTGGTGATCGTGTGGACCGCAAGTCAACATCTGGTACATGTCATTTCCTCGGACGATCTTTGATCTGTTTGTCCTCGAAGAAACAGAACTACGTATCACTGTCTACTGCTGAAGCTGAGTACATTACTGCTGGTTCTTGCTGTGCTCAATTGTTGTGGATGAAGCAAACTCTCACGGACTACAGCGTCAACGTGAAGAATGTGCCTCTCTTCTGTGACAATGAGAGTGCCATCAAGATTGCTCACAGCCCAGTTCAGCACTCGAAGACAAAGCACATTCAGATTCGTCATCATTTTCTTCGTGATCATGTGTTGAAGGGCGACATTTCTATTGAGCATGTGAAGACTGAAGAACAGCTAGCCGATACCTTCACAAAGCCGTTGGATGAGAAGAGATTTAGCAAGTTGCGGTGTGAGCTAAATATCTTAGAATCTTCGAATGTTCTTTGAATAGGACACTCATCCTAACACTTATGCAAAATTGATGACTAAGATGTGCAACACATGAAGAAACGTTTTTCTTCAATCAATGAAGACTAACAATCTAAGTGTCAAGAAATTAACGAAGAATTTGATTCTCAAAACCCTACGACAATTGTACGCGGTGTCTGAAATCATCATTCTTATACGGTGGGTCACGCCACCACCAAAGTTGAAAATCTTCAATTTGAGTTTTCCTCAGTTTTGAAATTCCTCAGTTGTTCATTTTCTTCAACTTTGCATTGTCTTCACCTTTTCCGTCATTTTCTTCATTAGCTATATATATATATGAGTTTATGTCCTCTATAGCATTCACTTATTGCTATTTCTTCAAGTTGCTTTTTTGCTAAGTGAATGTGATCGGACCCTTCCCCCTCTATGCTAAACTCAACCCATTCTATTCACAAATTCTTCATGTGCGTTCTATTTGAAACTCGTTCAAAATATTCACTGTGTCCTTGTCAGCTGAAGAATTTGCGAACGCAACATTAAAACTTATCTTATCCAAAAAATTGATTTTTGTTGCTCAAACTGTTCTGAATCCCACGAAAACACTTATCTATTCACCCACGATCTCACACGATCTCCACTTCTTAGTACGTGGGTGACACATGTCAAGCGAATGAGAAGGGTCAGGGGCACGTTCGTCCAATTTCTTCGGGTGAACAGTTTTTCACCGTGGCTATAAATACCCCTCTCTTTTACTCCGCTCGATCTCACTCCCGCTCGAGCTTCTCAAACCCTAGCGCTGCCGCTACTTCATCGTCGCCGGTGAGGAAGAGCTTCACTGTCTCGACCTCGTCGCCGTCGTACTCACGCCGGCAGCGGATTTCTTCACTCCGCCGCCGCCGTAGCTGTCTTCCTCAGCCGAGTTAGGGCGTGGAAGATCTGCACTGACGAACTTCACATCTCCACTTCCCAGTTCGTCGTGTTCTTCGTCCAGGGTAATTAAAAGTTACTTTTACTGCCCTCTTTGATTCGAATGATTTCTACAAAATCCTCAAAGGTGTTTTTCTTCAAATCTTCACACACTAAACACCTCACATGTCATCTATTCTTGATTCATTTCTCTAAGCTGTGTTTTTCTTCAAGATTCCTCAATTGTGTGGATTCTCAATCTATACAACTCTGGAACCTAAGACAAAGAACGCTTAGTGAAATTCTTCAAGACTCCTCTGGTCAAATTCCTCAAACTTGTTCTTTTTACAAAACCTTCTGAGAACGCATATGACCTCTCCAAATTCCTCGCAACTATACTCTGTTCACAGGTACTCATGTCTGCTGCTGAATCACTAGGTTCTCATCAACTTAACTCATTTGCAGCGTTCCTCGAAGAAAAGATGCATACTTCTTCAGAGAATTCCATTGTTCAAATTCCTCATCTGAAGAAAATGGCTGATGGAAAGAAGCCATAAAAGGGATGAAAGAGGCCTGAGATTAATACTGCTTTCGAAATCCCTGATGACATATACAAAGATTACTACACTCCTGATGAGGCCAAGTTCGGAAAAGAGGACAAAAATCAGCGCAAGGTGCATATACAGAGGATAGAAAGGAGATGGGCAAGAGAGTGGAGGGAGTACATGTATGTTACTCCCAAGTACATGAAGAAATTCGCACTCAATCCTCCATGCCCGAGACCTCCATTGGCACCTGGCCAAGAAGCAGAGCCCACCAGCCTCAAGCGCGGTGAGGATTATCCTGATGAATGGGCCAAGCGCCAGGCCAAGTTGGCTAGACAAGCCAGAGAAGTAGTGAGGAAATTCAACAAAGACTCTGCTGCTGCTGCTGCCACTGCTGAGGCCTCTGCTGCAAGCCGAAGAAGGCCATGGCAAAGAAGCCGGCGCATAAGCCAAGTGCTTCACCTTCAATGCCCTCAAGGCCAAGTTCCTCAACAATGCCCTCATGGCCAGATTCCTCAAAGCCCTCACGGCCAACTCCTCAAACTGCTCCTGCTCCTCCAAAGTCCTCAGCTCCTCCGCCAAAGTCTTCGGCTTCTCCGACCAAATCCTCAGCACCAGTGCATCTCGCCACGTGCCAAAGGACTACTGGCATATCTATTGCCTCAGGAGCCTCTACAAGTTCCTCAGCTACTCCAAGTTCCTCAGCTGGCCCCTCTCTGCTGAAGAAAAAGGCCGCTGCTGGACGAGGTCCTCAACCAAGTCCTCACAAGAAGTAGGTCGCCTTCTACGTGCCCTCTGATGATGATGAGGCTAATGATGAAGAACTAGCCGAAATCATCAGAGACAGACAAGTCAAGGCCGCTAGAGCCAAAGGAAGCAATGTGCCACTGCTTTTGGATCCGAAGCTGATCCTAGACTTCATCGATCTCTGGCACAAGGATCCCAACACACCTTTGCCTGAGATGAACCTCACACCTGGTCAAAGTCTTGTTCTGACTGCCTTCATTGAAGAAGAGAAATGGAAATTTGAGAAGGCAAGGCAGCTGAAGAAAGCTCAGTACAGGAAGGAGCGCTTCCTGAAGAAAAACGTTGTCTCTATGACAACTGAAGAACTAGTGAAGATCCAGGCTGAAATCAAAGGCCTCAGCGATGACTTCAATGCTTACTATGCTGATTGGCAAGGAGCCAAGGTCAGGTTTGTAAAACTGTCTCAGAAATTCACTTCCAAGGTTGCAGCTCCATCGCAACTAGAATTTCCTGAAGCTGAAGCATCTGCTCAACCAACAGAAGAGCACGCCAGCACCGCTGATGAAAATCAGGCTGCTGAAGAAAATGTGAGTTCCAGGGCTGATGACTGCATTCCAGCCGCTGAAGAAATTGCCAGGGCATCCACTAGTGGTGCGCCTGAAGAAAATGAAGAAGTCAGGGCAACTGCATCAGTTGTGCCTGAAGAAATTCAACCAAATTCCTCTGCTCCTCCTGCGCCTACCCCAACTCCAATCCTTCCATCTGCATCAGATGTGAAGAAGACCAAGGCTGCAGAGCGTGCATCTGTGAAGAAAAAGAAGGCATCAACTTCATCAGATTCTTCAGCCCCGAAGAAGATGAAGCCATTGACTAGCTCATTTGACAACCCAATTGATGATGTTCCTATCTCAACCTTGCCATCAAAGGACCTTGTTCCTTTTGATGAAGATTATGTGATTCCAAGTGAATCCGATGAACATTCCCTCTGCTGCTTCCTCAGAGTAGATGGATGAATAAATTGAAGCAGACGCAATCCCTTCAACTCCAATTGTGTCCTCGCCCATGCCTCAGTTCACATCTGAAGAGGCCGGCGTTGAGGAATTGGATGAACAAAATTCTGACGTGGACATTGGGAGTACTACTCCATTGATGAATAATGATTTTTGGGATAGTCAGCATCCCAACTCCCCTCTGTTCACGCCATTGCAACAAATCCCTAAGTCCCCAGCACATACTATTCCATTGGGCTATGAAGAAACTCACCCCACTCCATCTGTACATGAAGAAATTCCAGCCACTAGTACTGAAGAAACTGCTGCTGCTGAATCACCAAAGACACAGACTGCCACTGAAGAGGAACCAGAAATTCCTCAGCCTGAAGAACCTGAGGCTGCGATTCCTGAGGTTGTGATGCAACTGACTAGCACTCCTCAAACCAAGCCAAAGGATCCATTCTCAAGGAAGCAAAAATTCAAGACTGATGATTTCTTCGGCGAGCACGTATTCTTCACTGATTACAACCCCTATGACTCTGCTCGCATTAGGAAGAGGCGTTTCTGGACTGCCAGCCAGACAAATTTTTATTCCTCAGTGTTGTTCAACAAAGACAAAGTCTTCGATCATGAGCACATTCCTCACATGGATATGGAATCTCTGCCGTCCTTCGTGCCAGTTCTCAGTGTTCTTCACGACGCTGGACTGTTAAATTTCTGCACTGACATCTGTGATTGGAATGAAGAACTCATTCTTCAATTCTATGCAACGCTGCACATCACCGGAGACTCTGAAGATGTGAATTCATGGGTGCTGGACTGGATGACCGAAAACACTCACTACAAAGCACCAGCTACTGAATTGCTTCGTGCATTGCCTCTCAGTCCTCCCCTTGAAGCTGCTCGTTGCATGTACCAAGAGCTTGAGCTTACAAATCACTATATGCAAGTGCTGATGAAGCCATTGAAGCCAGGTCAGGCCCCAAGAACCAAATTCCTCGTAAAGAAATTGCTATATGTGCCTCGGACTGTCTATCGCATTCTGACGAAGACATTGAGTCCTATCAAGGGCCACGACTCGAATGAAGAAGAAGTCGTTGGCATCATGAAGAATCTACTATTCAATATCATTCATGGCGTCCCCGTCAACTTCCATGATTTCTTCATGAGGACTCTGGCCAATGTCGCAATGTCACCATTTGAGTTGAAGCCTTATGCTCCGTGCCTTATGAGATTCATCGCAACAAGGTCTTCACTCAACTACAAAGCTGATACACTGAACCATTACAGCTACTTGCCCCCGATTGAAGTCCTCAAACGGACATTTTCCTCAGCTGATGACAAGGGCAAGGCTTCTGCTGTTATTGATGAAGGCATTCGTCCATTGGATGGTCAATTTCGCAAAGCTGCATCCTACTCCACCAATGATGACTCTGCCACCCATGACTCTGTCGCCAATGCACCCAAGCAAAATCCTCAAGGCACAGCTCCCAGGGTGATGACTGATCATGAGCTTCTCCTTAGTCTTCACCAGAAGGTTGATCGCAATCACAAATGGGTTAAGCGCCAGTTTGGTTCAATTCTTCACAACATGACTGCTGTCCACAATGCATTGAAGAAAAACCATTACTACCTCCATGAAACCTTCAACCGTACCTGGGCTGTTCTGTCTCACATTTATAGCCCAGAAGATCTGAAGAAAATGGGTCTCAAGGAAGATTTTGACTGGTCTGCTCCTCCACCGAAGAAATACAAGAAGGTCAAGGTTCCTTCCTTGGTGGCCAGCTCCTATTCTTCATCGCGTGACACCGACGAGCATGAGGACTTGGGCGACACTGCGGCAGTCCCTACGTCAACAATCGACCCCAACAACGCTGGCGCTCCTTCATCAACTTGATATTCTTCAGGGGCGTTAGTCCTCAGTTTTGATCCTTTTGGTCATTCGATGACAAAGGGGGAGAAATTTGAGTTAGTCTTCAAGCGGGTCTATCCTATATGGGCGTTTTTTTGCTAAGTTACAACTCTCGTTCTTCTGATGACTTTGCTGGATCGAGTTGTAAACTTAAACTCTATGGTGGCCTGATACTTTTGCTGTGGTTTTTCTGCATGCTTATTCCTCATTAATGTTTATGCACGCATGCTGAATTACATCAGTCACCATATTTCATCATCCATTTCAAATTCTTCATATTATATGTCAAATGCGTGTATGAATTACAAGATATAGGGGGAGATCTCCATGATTCTACTCTTCAAGTGTGCATTGCTTCAAAAGCAAATTCCTCACTATGCACATCTTCAGGGGGAGTTCTTCTATATCTTGCAATCAAATTCCTCAATATCAGTATTTACATGTCATATGTTTATTCTCGTTGAAAACATAATCTATATTGTCATCAATCACCAAAAAGGGGGAGATTGTAAGTGCATCTAGTGCCCCTTAGTGATTTTGGTGTATTGAAGACTTATAGGTTAAGGGACTAATATGTTTATGTGTATACACAGGTCTATAAGTCTATGAGGAGTTTGATATTTACAGAGAAAGTCGACCCCTAAAAATGAAGTTCTTTGTTGGAAGACTTTAGATTTCTGAAGACTTTCTGAAGACTTTGAAAGTGAAGAAATTGGTGTGACCTTGAAGACTTGGTGTTCATTCGAGGAACATGAAGCGTGAAGACTTTTGTTTTCGTAGTTACATTTTCTCTTTCTTGAGTCATAGGAAACACCGTACTGTTAAAGGGGGTCGAGGAAATACTAAGGAAAAATTTCCATGTGATGCTCAACTCAAAATCCTACACCTACCAATCCCTTCGAGTGAAGCCATTGGAAATCTCATGCAGTTCAGTCATATTCTTCAGTGACAGAGACGAAGTTCTTCTGGTCTCTGAGGAATTTGTTCTGACTGAGGAGTTAGGAATTCGCCAGTGCGGATTGCCTACACAGCGAGGAACATGATAGCCCTGAGGAATTTGAACCTCAAATTTCCGACCGTTGCTGTGCCTTGTGCCAGTTGTCCCAAAATATCTACCCACCTAACGGTCATATTATTGAAGGGCATTTATGTCTTATCATGTCGGGCTGCTCCCTAGGCTATAAATAGCCACCCCCTACAACCACTATCTGGTTGGCTGCTCCGAGAGAAGCTGACACTTGTCATTTGAGAGCATCCCGTCCTCCGAGGACTTTGAGCGAAAATCATCGAGTGAGGAAAACCCGAACCCAAACACCTACAAACCCAAAGTGATTGAGCATCATTGAAGAGATTGATCCTGTGTGGATCCGACACTTGTTACCTTTGAAGACTGCGCTTCTTCCAGACGGTTAGGCGTCATGGTCTAGAGCATCCAAGAGGAATTGTGGATCGTCGAGTGACCAAGTTTGTGAAGGTTCACAAGTCAGCTGAAGACTTACCACGAGTGATTGGGCGAGGTCTGTGTGACCTTAGCTCAAGGAGAATACGGTGAGGACTGTGTGTCTTGAGGTTTAAATACCTAGCCGCTCCAACCAGATGTACAACTGAGACATCAGTTGGAACTGGTCTACCAAATCATTGTCTTCACCAAGCTTACTGGTTCTATTTCCTCAACTCTTTCATTTCCTCATAACTGTGTTGTATGCTTGTTCATATCTGTGTTTGAAGACTTTGACTGAAGACTTTCTAAATTTCCTCAGTTCAATTTCTTCAGTCTATTTGTCTTCATCCTGTGTTATCCTGCGTTTACGCTTTCTGTACTCTGTGCCTGTCTTCATTTCATCATGATGACCATGCTTGTGTTCTGTTATGTTTACTTCTAAGTACTTATTCCGCTGCAAGTAGTTCTTCGCTAAGGAATTTCCTCACCCGCAAATTCCTCAGTGAAGAATTCATAAAAATCGACTATTCACCCCCCTCTAGTCGATATAACGCACTTTCACAGCGAAACTTTTTGAAGATTTTTTTGGACCAGAAGAAATCCAGTGGGCCAAAGAAGTACGAGAGGGGGTGCCCCGAGGGGGGCACAACCCACCTGGGCGCGCCCTAGATCAGAAGTTCCGCCGCCGCAAGCCTCTGTAGCCAGGAAAAACCAATCTAGACCCCATTCTGGGACTCCGCCGGAGGGGGAAATCATCACCGGTGGCCATCTTCATCATCCCGGCGGCCACCATGATGAGGACGGGGTAGTCCATCCTCGGGGCTAAGGGTTTGTACGAGTAGCTATGTGTTTAATCTCTCTCTCTCTCTCTCTTGTGTTCTTGAGATGTCATGATCTTGATGTATCGCGGGCTTTGTTAATATAGTTGGATCATATGGTGTTTCCCCCTTTCTGTCTTGTTGTGAATTGAGTTTTCCCTTTGAGATTTCGTTCTATCGGATTGAATACTTTTATGGATTTGAGAGCACTTGATATATGTCTTGCATATGAATACCCGTGGTGATAATGGGGTATTAAATTGATTCACTTGAGACATGTTTTGGCACTCAACTTGCGGATTCCTGAGGTGACATTGGGGTAATCTATGCATAGGGGTTGATGCACGTTCTCGTCTTTTGTTTCTCCATTAGAAATCTTGGGGCACTCTTTGAGGTTCTTTGTGTTGGATTGAGTATTATGAATCTGAATTTGCTTTGGTGTTATTTTAGTACGAACTCTTGACAGATCGATCGGAAAGAATAACTTGGTGTTATTTTAGTACGAACTCTTCATAGATCGATCAGAGAGAATAACTTGGTGTTATTTTAGTACGAACTCTTGGATAGATCAATAGGAAAGAATAGCTACAAACAATTCTTCTTATGTTCTCCGCTAGATAAGAACTTTGGAGTGATTCTTCATCGCACTTTGAGGGATGGTTATATGATCCAATTATATTAGCATTGTTTTTTGACTGGGACTATATTAGCATTGTTGAGAGATTGCACTAGCGAAAGTACGGACCCTAGGCCTCATTTTCAAGCATTGCAATACCATTTGTGCTCCGTTTTAGCAATTGCTACCGTGTTGTTTTTTATTGTTCTTATTACAAAAATCAATATCTACTATCCATATTACACTTGTACCACCATCTCTTCGCCGAACTAGTGCACCTATGCAAATTACCATTGTAATTGGTGTGTTGGGGACATAAGAGACTTTTTATTATTTGGTTGCAGGGTTATTTGAGAGAGACCATCTTCATCCTACGCCTCCCACAGATTGATAAACCTTAGGTCATCCACTTGAGGGAAAATTGCCAGTGCCCTACAAAACTCTGCGCTTGTAGGCCCAACACGTGTCTACAAGAATAAAGTTGCGTAGTAGACATCACTAACCTCGGCGGAAAATGTTGGCCACTCCCATTGTTGTCCTGCATAAGTGGTGGAAAGGCATGAGAAGTACAACAACCTTAACATCAAACAAATATAGCCAAGGTAAACAACATCATCTCCAAATGATAGCTTGAATGTGTTGGGTTCAGCATGCTGTTAAAGCGGATATAAAATGGAAGGGAATGTTACCTACGACAGGCTTAACAGCCATCAAATATTGCAATTCAAACTGGTTTTGTTGAAAATGAATAGAACATCACTACTGGAATTTGCTTATTTGCCGTCTGCCTATTCTTTGCCGTCTGCTGGCGGACGGCAAAGAAGGCCTTTGCCGCTAGCTTGCAAAAAACGGACGGCAAAGAACTGGCTGATGGCAAAGAACAATTCTTTGCCGTCTGCTAGCGGACGGCAAAGAATCTTTGCCGTCAGCTAGCGGACGGCAAAGAGAGAGGTGGGCCCCACTAACGAGCTGCTTAGAAAAAAACCTAACGCCCCCCCTAGCAGACGGCAAAGAGCAAAAAAGCGGACGGCAAAGGGGGGCGGACGACAAAGAGATAACCTAACTAACGGCCGGGTCCCCACCCCGCTCCCTCCCTCTCTCTCTCTCTCTCTCTCTCTCTCTCTCTCTCTCTCTCTGTCCTCCCCACCCCGACGACCACCTCCACCCGCCGCCGCCCCCGCCACCAGCCACCCGCCCACCCACCGCCTCTCGCCCCGTCGCCCCGACCACCCGTCGACCCCCTTGCCCCGTCGCCCCACCACCCGCCGCCGCCCCCTTGCCCCGTCGCCCCGCACTCCTCGCCTGCAGCGCCTCTTCCACGCCGGCCAGCCGCCCCCTCCCCTCCCCTGTGTGGCCGTCCCCGCCCCGTCCCACCGTGGCCTCCCCCTCCATCGGGCCGCCGCCGCCCCCACCCGCTGCGGACTCCCCTCCACCGGGTCGCCGCCGCCCCCACCCGCCGTGGCCTCCCCCTCCACCGGGCCGCCGCCTCCCCCTCCACCGGCGATCCCCTGCGCAGGTGAGTGATCTTCCCCCCTTTTTTAGTTTAGTTTGTTTTAGTTTAGTTTCTTTTAGTTACTTTTAGTTCTGTTTTAGTTATAGTTTTACTTTAGTTTTAGTTTCAGTTTAGTTTTAGTTTTATTTTTAGTCTAGTTTATTTTAGATTAGTTTTAGTTTTAGTTTAGAAGAATAAGAAGAGTAGAAGGAGGAGGAGGAGGGAGGAAGAGGTGGAGGGAGAAGAAGAAAGAAAAGAAGAAGAAGAAAGAAGAAGAAGATGATGAAGAAGAAGAAGAAGAAGAGGAAGAAAGAAGAGGAAGAGGGAGAGGAGGAGGAGAAGAAGAAGAAGAAGAAAAGAAGAAGAAGAAGAAGAAGAAGAAGAAGAAGAAGAAGAAGAAGAAGAGGAAAAGGGAGAAGAGGAAGAAGAAGAAGAAGAAGAAGAAGAAGAAGAAGAAGAAAAGAAGAAGAGAAGAAGAAAAGGAAAAAACAGGAAAAAAGATGAAGAAGAAGAAAAAGATACCCTGACACCCCGACACCCCGACCCCGACACCCTGACACCCCGACCCCGACACGCCACCCCGACACCCCGACACGACACCCCGACCCCGACCCCCGACACCCTGACACCACACCTGGACCCCGACCCCGACCACCCCGACACGCCGACCCCGAAATAGCACCCCGACCCCGGCACGACACCGTGACCCCGACACGACACCCACGACACCAGAGGCCGACGAGGTCATATATTTGTGAATTATGAGTTAGGTCATATATTTGATGCCACTGAACCCTATGAGCCCGTCATTGATTATAGTGATGATGATGATTATGCATATATTGATGATAGTGATCGAGATTATTAGTAGTGTCAGGTATTCAATTTTTTTATGTTGTACTTGATGATGATACACTTAAGTGATATACATATTATTATTCATGTCGGTATTTTTTTATGTTGTACTAATTTCGTTTACTCTTTGTCATGGCAGGTGTTGAAAGATGGTGGGCGCTGGTCGGGAGTGCTCCGAGGCCCCTTCTTCGTCGTCGCATGGTGGGAGGTCTTCCATTCCACACGCATCTCTCCGCCGAGCATTGCTAGACAGTATGGCGACACCGCCGGGCCCTTCTTCGTCGACAGCGGTGCCCAGCAGGGCACGAGGTAAGGAAGGGAAGAAGAGAGGAGTTGGAGCACGTGGTCGCGGGAGAGGAGGTAGGGTGACTGCTAGGGCGCCTTCCTCGCCGCCACCCCCAGCTGTTTCACCCGAGCACGTGACTGCTAGGGTGGACTCGTTCGAGGAGGAGGCTACATGGACTCCGGTCCACGAGCCTTCAGCCCACGAGCCTCGGGTCGACGGGCCTTCGGCCCACGAGCCTTGGGTCGACGGGCCTTCGTCCCACGAGACCCCGGAGGAGCACACGTCTGGATGGGGTACCTGGCCGGATGAGCCTGAGGGGCCGAGTGGCCATGCTGATGATGGCAGGGAGCCGACTAATATTGAGGAGGAGGGGGACACCGTCTACCAGCGTGGTTGTACACGGCTCCCGTCCGTGCCGGCGACCCGTGAGCAGAGGTGGTTGATTTTCCCTGATGGGGAGAGGTAAGTGCATTTAATCTTTTTGTACCTTCTGCATTCACGTTTCTTCAAATATTTAATGTGTTGGCCTTGTCATGTTGTAGGGGTTGGGACCACCATCATAGTGTCCGCCGGCCAAACTCCGTCCTTGGAGTGCTTTGCCGGCAAAACTTCCCAGGGTTTGTCACGTTGCCTGGTGATGGTCGGCTTCCAGAGCTTGGATTGAGCTGGGAGCACTACTTGGCTGCCCCGGCCCCACCGGGTGAGATTATCAACGGTGTCTTGTGTGACACGAGGGCAGACGTGGTGATCAAAAAGTTCTGGGTAATTTCTCCTTTACACATTTAAAAATCTTCAACTAGCTAGTTATTAATTGTACTAATCAATATTGTCTGATTTGATTGCAGACATTCTACAGGTGTGAGGAGGGATACGAGGAGGAGGCGCCAAATGTTATCGAGAACGTCTGCAAGCGCCTACTACAGAACTTACGGCACGAGGCTCGGGTGCAGGCTGTTCGAGACTACTACGCCTTGCGTGGTATCAAGAAGCCCAAGCCGGCATGCCGCAATAAGTTCCTGAGTAAGGAGCAGTACATGAAGGTAATTCTTAAGGCCTTGTACTTACTTCCTTCATTTAGTAATTCATAGCCGTAGCGCTCAAGTTTCTATTTGCTAACTTAGGAGCCTCCGAGATGGTGTGCGGATCGGATGGATTGTTGGGAGGTGTTGGTCAATGAGTGGTGCTCAAAAGAATGGCTAGCCGTCCACAACGCGGCCAAGGACAAACGTGCCCAAATGGAAGGTGTGCCACACCATCAAGGCAGCTCCAACTTATATCAGTTCGGGCGGAACTGGGTATGTGGTTTGCTTCATGATTCATGCAATTCATTCATCATGCTATCTTGAGCCCTTTAATTACTAATTTACTTTGTTTCTCTCTTTCAGGCACGCTACAATAAGGGGGATAAGGTGCCAGAGGTGTACGACCTGTATGCCATGGCCCACACTGCCTCTTCCAAGAAAGTCAAGGCATTCTCTCCGTCTGACCTCGATGATGCAAACAACTTCACCAACATCTCCTCCCACGACAAGCTCGTGAAATATAGAGATGAGGGGAAGGCGAGGAAAGGGGAGGACTTTAACCCGAGCCAGGGTCCCATTGATCCAGAGCTGGTGATGATATCTGGTGGCGGGAGGTCCCATGGCTCCATAGCCATTGGAGATGGACTTATCCGTTGTCCTAGCACTCTCCCAGAGATCAAGGCGCGCCAGTCGAGCTCCGCTCCTGAGATAAGGCCTCGTGAATGGCCAGTCCAACTCGCCATCAAGGTTAGTTATACGTACTCAGCTATCTTTCTCCATTACATTGTCCGTGCTTCTGTAACACCCCGAGAATCATGCTACAGTAATCTCCCCCTAATGGTGGCCATGTCATCGTGATTACTATGCAGCTTGCCACTGGTCCAAAAATCAAAGCCTTTTTCAATTTTAAAATAAGTCAAATAAATTATTTTCTTTGAACAGTAAAACTAAAATGCTCACCTTATCCTATAAACTTCCCTGACCACTGTCCTATTGAAGCCAACCTCTTCCGGATTCCCAAAATGCCCATGGGAATTAATTCAGTGCTCCAGCAACATTTATATTGGCCTTTTCAATTTCTAAAATTGATTAGGCAACTCCTTTTGACCCCAAACTTTTTGTTCCATCTCAAGGTATGGTGTTAGCTTTATGTGCCAAGTTTTGTTAAAAAACAAAACTCATTTGGTACTAAAAGAAAAATGCAAAACAGAGCAAATAAAAGAAAACAAAAAGAAAAGAAAAAGGGAAAAGTCAGAGAAGAGAGAGAGAAAGCCCCGTGTCCCCTTTGGGCCTCGGCCCACATCCACCAGGCCGACCCAGCCCCAGGCCAATAACCCCCTCCAGGGGGCACCGAAACCCTAACCCCCTCCACACGATCCCCACTCCCCCCCACACGCGATCTGGATCGGGAGCGCCCGATCGCTCGCCGCCCCGATCCCGTCGTCCCCGAACCCCTTCGCCCCCGCCGCTGTGCGCCGTCGCCGGATCACCGGCGCCACCTCGCCCCGACGTCGCCACGCCACCTCGTCGTCCTCCTCCTCGTGGCCCCGTCCCCTCTCCCTCGTGGCCAGACGCCTACTCCACGCTGTCGACGTCGCCGCCGACTCGCGCCATCATCGGACCCTGCCGGACCGCCTCCTCGACCCCGTCCCGCCTCTCCATCGACGGTCAGCATCGAGCCTCGCCGCCCCGTACGCCTTCAACGGGGGTGAGGACCCCTTTTCCTCTCTTCCCTACACCCGGACGTCACTGCAGCCTGCTCCGTGCCCGACCGCGCATCGCCCTCGTCGCGGGCTGCGCTCCGGCCGCAGCCCCGCTCGCGCCCCGCGCACGGCCAACTGCCCGTGCCCGCGCTCATGGCCGCCCATGCGCGCCCCAAGCCGTCCTCTCTGTGCCACGCGACGCCCTCCGCCGTCCACCGTGGCTACCCCTCCCCGGCACTGGCCGCACCTCCCCTGAACTGCTAGCTCCGGCCACGGTCTTGCCCTTTGCCGTGTGCAAGCACGCGTGCACGGCGTGGTGGCCGGCTCGTGCCACTGACAATGGCCCCCACCCGTAATTACTTTAGTTTAATTAAGACTGCATAGTTAATTAACCTAATTGGACACTCTCAGGTGGCTCCCCCACCACTTAATCAACCTCCTGTTGAATTAAACCACTAGTTAAAAATTGTTGACTATGACATGTGGCCCCCACTCTAATAAAATGTTTTTATAAATAGTTAATTTGTTAATAAAAACTGTTAACTAAGTTGTGTCAATGACAGCAGGACCCACCTGTAAGCTTGACCCAGTCAACAACCCTGTTGACTGCTGACATCATGCTGATGTCATAACCCTGTTTTCCATTTATTTAAATCTGTCATTTCCAAATAACTGTTTAAAACTTTGAAAATTCATATAAAATAAACCGTAGCTCGGATCGAAAAACTTTGTACATGAAAGTTGCTCAGAACGACGAGACGAATCCGAATGTGCGGTCTGTTTACCTTCCAGATGCCTCTAACTATCTGAACATGGAACTTTCCCCCTTCGGTCATCTGTCTGACACAGGTCCAGAACCGGGAAAACATTCCCGGTTGAATTCCCCCTTCACCTATATCGTGTAGCCATACGTTAGGTCACACCCGGCACAACATATTGCCACGTTATGCTTTGTGATGCTATGTTTGCTTTATATTTACTGTTTCTTCCCCCTCTTCTCTCCGGTAGACCCTGGGACTGGTGCTGCCCCTGTGATCGACTACGTCGACGACGACCCTTCTTCCTTTCATCGGAGCTTCCAGGCAAGCCCCCCCTTTGATCACCCCGATATCGCCCATTCCATTCTCTCATGCTTGCATTAGATTTTGCTAGTGTTTTTGTTTGCTCCTATTCTGACATAGCCTGCTTTTGTAACCTGCTCATTGTTACCTACCTGCTTATCCTAAACTGCTTAGTATAGGTTGGTTAGTGATCCATCAGTGACCCCCACCTTGTCCTTGTTGACCCTGCTTCATCATTGAAGACCCGATCAACGGGATTGAAGACTAGGCCCCGGCACCGCACATCACTTTCCCCTTAGTTGCTCGACACTACTGGGTTACTATCGAGTGCCGAGGGTGAGACCTCTACAACACTTCTGATGTTAACCCTGTAGTGTAGCTATTCGGTCGTGGTCATCGTGGGTGATTCCGCCTTAACCACTTCCGATACGACTCTGTCGTGAAACCCCTCAAGTGTGAACCTCGGGGGTGGTTCCTCTTACGTTCACCTTGATGATTACATCGAGTGGAATCCGTCAAGGGTGATTCCTCAGGTTTTCCCCTTGGTATTAGACACATAGTTACTATGGTTACTATGGTTACTATGACTTTACACTGAACCATGTTACTAAACACGGGTCGGCCCTTAGGGGTACCCGCGCGAGCTTAATTGCGAGTGCTGTGGAGTCGGGTTGACCAGGAGGGTGTCTGCGAGATAATTACGAGGCGTGGCCGGGCATTCCTAGCCCTTGCCGCAAGTCCTCGAGATGGGGCAACGGGGTCACATCTTTCGCGAGTCTTTGCTTGTTACCGCGTGTTCCTAATCCACTACGATTTGGATATTTGATCCGAGGGGCCTCTGGCCTGATAGCACTAACCATCACGTGGGCATAGTATGGGCGTTCTGCGTCGTATGCATCAGCCGAAGCTTAATAGACGTCATGCGACTGAGCGGCGCGCGCCGGGTTGGACTGGTAAGCTCCCGCCTTTTTTAAGGAGGTAGCTAGGTCTGCTCACCGGCCGCCCACGCAACGTGCAGGAGTTCCCGGGGCGATGGCCCATGACCGCTGGGGGCATAGGTTTAGTCCGGCGTGCTTGACCTCTCTATTAAGCCTAGGTCGGGTTGCGGCGTATTGTTTGGCCGAGGCCGGGCATGACCCAGGAAAGTGTGTCCGGCCGGAGTTAATCGAGCGTGGTGGGTAAGTTGGTGCACCCCTGCAGGGAAGAAAACATCTATCGATAGCCTGTCCTACGGTAACGGACACTTGGAGTTGTATCCCGATCGATACAACTAGAACTGGATACTTGTGATGAGAATGGATTGTGATGATAACTGGATAGTATGGCTCTGGGATTGCTTTCTCGCAGGGAGTCGAGAAAGGATCTCTGGCCGAGGTTGATAACACTACTACTACTTTACTTTATGCTACTCTACTCCCTCCTGTTGCTGCAAGATGGTGGTTTCCAGAAGATGCTAGTCTTCGATAGGACTAGGCCTTCTCTCTATTCTGGCATTTCTGCAGCCCAGTCCACATATACAACCTTCCTTTGATAATGTTGCATATGTAGTGTAGATCCTTGCTTGCATGTACTTTGGATGAGTACTCACGGTTGCTTTGCTCCCCCTTTGCCCCTTTCTTCTTCTTTCCAGTTGATGCAACCAGATGTCGGAGCCCAGGAGGCAGATGCCACCGCCGATGCCTACTATTACGTGGAGACCGACGACGACCAGGAGTAGTTAGGAGGCTCCCAGGCAGGAGGCCTTGCCTCTTCGATCGTGTTGCTTTGTGCTAGCCTTCTTAAGGCAAACTTGTCTAACATATGTCTGTACTCAGATATTGTTGCTTCCGCTGACTCTTGTGTATTCGAGCCCTCGAGGCCCCTGGCTTGTAATACAAAGCTTGTATTATTTCAATTTGTGTCTAGAGTTGTGTTGTGATATCTCCCCGTGAGTCCTTGATCTTGATCGTACACATTTGCGTGTATGATTACTGTACGATTGAATCGAGGGCGTCACAAGTTGGTATCAGAGCCGACTGCCTGTAGGTAGCCCCCTTTCCAACTCCTTGGCCGAAGTTGAGTCTAGTCACAAAAAAAACTTTTACTAACATGGCTGTGTGTCTTACGGGCCCACGTCGCCATTGGGTGGTATTAGGATCTTTTACTCCTCGTCTATACTCTGGGACTCTGATCTCTCGTCTATTCGGGTTAAACTTTTTACTAACTCTGACATTAGGCTCTCGTACCCACTTTCTCCTGGAGAGCCCCTCAGTCCACTTGATCGCTTGCTGCTGCAGAAGATTTCGAAGATACTCTCCGATGTTTCCCCGAAACCCTTGTGCCCTTCACCGTTGCAATTCCATATCACTGATATATCCCTCTGGATAACTACATACACATGTCGTTCATATTGTCATCCCCATTTGATCTTATTATTACAAGATGCCTTGTAATACTTTCAGGTATTTCGAGAATCCATTGTGCCTGCTGCGTTGTAGCTCCTTTTTCGCATGAATTCGTGTATGGATAATTCCTCACAATTACCGGGAATTCGTTCATCCCCAATTGTTTAGGTATTTCACAAAAGTCTTCGAAATACCATTCGATCTTCCGAAAATCCTCAACAGCCTATTGTTGTTGAAATTCTTGTTTGCTTGCATTATGGTTAATTCCATATTTCTAGTAATCTTCGTTACATCCTCTGTCACTATCGTTTCGAGTCCCTTGATCCAATATGTCGCGAATGCTCATAATCCTCAATCAGATCCTAGCATTCATCCTTCTGGCTCAGACGTCACTCCAAACACGAGCTTGTTCTTGTCAAATCAAACCTTGATTGATTGTCGATCTGTATTGATTCAACTCAATTACCTTTTTATTAGAGCCTCTGCTTCAGATCTTCTGATTTGAAAATTGTAATTCCTTTGTATTCAAGCTTTGAAGTTATCCAGTTATATCTATAACATGATGCCTTTGCATTCTTTCTTCTTCTGGGTGAGTATCGATACTCACATCAGATCTTTTATGAACTGCCATATCCTTGGTTGGATTATTATTCGACAATGTCCTTCATATTCATTAAACTTGTGAGTTTTGCCCTAACACATAATGCCTTTGGTAAATTCTATCTTCCGCTTTTGTCAACCATGCTCTACTTTCGAGCTGGTGTTCATTATTCCTGAAGTTCGTGGTATATGTTCCTAAGATACCCCTACGGGTTGAACCTATGCCTTCCCAAATCCGTGTGAACTCGAAAGAGATGTGAGTCATACTCTTCTGGTGCTTCACCAGATAAATCTTTCGCACTACAAATTCTACGAAAATGAGGAGTGAATGAAAGGTTATGCATTGAAGAAGTGGGAGTCGACCTTGAACCTTTGTGTTCATGCCCATGGACACGATGTAGATCTTATCATGGAAGCTTCTCTTAAAATTAATTATCCCCTTGGTATAAGATCATCTTATATCTAGGATTTGATCCTTTGCAACCGTGGTTCTGACCATGATTGTTCCCCTTTGATTCCATTCCTCAGACAAGTTAAAGCACTTGTCTTCTGTAGATAAATGCATCTTCACAATCTCTATTTTGATCTTCCACCGAGTATTACCCTCTGGTATCTCAAGAATAATAAAGAACCGTGTTGCTTCCTACGAGTCTTCATCTGGTATTGCTTCTCATCGATTTCAGATTTCCCCGGGTTTTTAGTTGTTAGTCACTCGAGAACGCCGATAAGTGAATCGATTCCACACTCCGATTCTATAACTCCAAGTAATTTTTGTTGCTTACGAGTTTAATAATCCTTCAAGTCATTCCTAGCCTGATCGGCTATATCTTTACCGTGGTAACTTTTAACTGTGCTACCTGGTCCTTCTTCCCGGAGCACAATTTTCCATGATGAGCAAAGCCAACGTCGACCTTCCTCGCCATATCATTTTGCCTTGAACAGCAAGCTTGATTTCGAGTTTGTGTCGTACCCGTGGTTCCAATAACCCTTCGCTTCATCATTCCTTTGACTTGATGCCATCGCCGATCAATTACATCTTCATGAAATCTCTAGACAAATGTGTCGTGATCATCATCAACATTCTGAGCTCTTTCAGGATATCAATCGAATTCCTGATGAGAAATACCATCCTTGCCCCTCGATGGTTGGTGTTATCATCGACAACATTCTTGCCTTCCCCCAACACAAACTTGTTCATATAATTTTGGAAATACGTCCTTTTTGACATGTCGATGGATTGATGCTGAACCCATCGGCCACCTCCTCATCTTTTCCCTGATAAAATTGCATGAGATGTACTAGAAATTCCTGATGGATCCTTTGTGTTCCCAAGGTCTGATCTTTACCTGATGACCATGTCAATGCTATCCCGAAGCATGGCTGTGGTACTCCGAACATCATTAAGAACATTGGAGGTGCAATGCTAAATGTTTCTTGATCACCTATCCAAACACTGTTGTATGGGTAACATCATGAATTTCCTCGCCTCCTTTACCAAAGTGGTTATCTACTTGCTGCCCTTTCTTGTATATCCTGCTTTACTTGTTCTTGTGAAGGATATACTCCAAATACTTGTGTTTAATTTGATAATCACATTTTCCTTTCCATTGTTTTGTTAATATTTCTTGTGATCTATATGATATAAGCAGTAATATTTCCCTGCTTATGTAAACACCTCGGTGTACAACACAGTCAGTAAGACCCTGTTACTGTTATTGATGACATTTCGGTAACCACCGATGGACGAGAACTTTGCCTATTGGTCCGCCTTGCCTTGCGAGCAGGAAAATGGTTCTCTTCGTCCCTCGCCCTTGGTACCAACGTTGATGCCAACATAACTGACAGGCTATCCTTTGACATGCCTTGCTATCTTATCGGTGCGAGATGTCGCCGCTTTTCCTACTCTGAACACACAAGGTGGGCCCATAACCCACAGTTCCACAGGATCGAAACCTGATTCTCCTGTTCAACCTTGATTCCGAAATATTCTTTGCACTTGGCTTCTTATGTAAATCACAAGCTAACTTCCGCACCATGATTCATTCTGGTATCAGGGGCAACATTATGCCTCAATGATTTGAACCCCCCTTCTTCACCTGTTATAGGCATCAGCTTGATGCCTACCTAGTTGAAACTTGTTGAACCTCCTAATAGCACTCTCGATTTGTTTCTTGGTGCTTCTAAAATCTCCTTCCTTGAGATAATTACCGGATGCCAATCCTTTCTAACATATGTCCTTATGGTTTTTATACCCTATTCGTAAGTACGGTGGAGTTTCTAAAGAAAGGTTGACGACTTCATCATGATGCCCTGATGCAGTGAATTGAAGACATCAACGTTATGCATCAACCTCTTCGATGAGAGTAGCAAGAAAAGACGATCCATTAGGATTTCTTAACCAATCCTTTTCCCCTTATTCCACCTTTTAAATCTCGGGACGAGATTTCTTGTAGTGGAGGAGATTTGTAACACCCCAAGAATCATGCTACTGTAATCTCCCCCTAATGGTGGCCATGTCATCGTGATTACTATGCAGCTTGCCACTGGTCCAAAAATCAAAGCCTCTTTCAATTTTAAAATAAGTCAAATAAATTATTTTCTTTGAACAGTAAAACTAAAATGCTCACCTTATCCTATAAATTTCCCTGACCACTGTCCTGTTGAAACCAACCTCTTCTGGATTCCCAAAATGCCCATGGGAATTAATTCAGTGCTCCAGCAGCATTTATATTGGCCTTTTCAATTTCTAAAATTGATTAGGCAACTCCTTTTGACCCCAAACTTTTTGTTCCATCTCAAGGTATGGTGTTAGCTTTATGTGCCAAGTTTTGTTAAAAAACAAAACTCATTTGGTACTAAAAGAAAAATGCAAAACAGAGCAAATAAAAGAAAACAAAAAGAAAAGAAAAAGGGAAAAGTCAGAGAAGAGAGAGACAAAGCCCCGTGTCCCCTTTGGGCCTCGGCCCACATCCACCAGGCCGACCCAGCCTCAGGCCAATAATCCCCTCCAGGGGGCACCGAAACCCTAAACCCCGCCACACGATCCCCACTCCCCCCCACACGCGATCTGGATCGGGAGTGCCCGATCGCTCGCCGCCCCGATCCCGTCGCCCCCGAACCCCCTCGCCCCCGCAGCTGTGCGCCGTCGCCGGATCACCGGCGCCACCTCGCCCCGACGTCGCCCCGCCACCTCGTTGTCGTCCTCCTCGTGGCCTCGTCCCCTCTCCTTCGTGGCCAGACGCCTACTCGACGCTGTCGACATCGCCGCCGCCTTGCGCCGTCGTCGGACCCTGCCGGACCGCCTCCTCGACCCCGTCCCGCCTCTCCATAGACGGTCATCGTGGAGCCTCGCCGCCCCGTACGCCTTCAACGGGGCTGAGGACCCCTTTTCCTCTCTTCCCTGCACCCGGACGTCACCGCAGCCCGCTCCGTGCCCGACCGCGCATCGCCCTCGTCGCGGGCTGCGCTCCGGCAGCAGCCCCGCTCGCGCGCCGCGCACGGCTGACTGCCCGTGCCCGCGCTCACGGCCGCCCATGCGCGCCCCAAGCCGTCCTCGCTGTGCCGCGCGATGCCCTCCGTCGTCCGCCGTGGCTACCCCTCCCCGGCACTGGCCGCACCTCCCCTGAACTGCTAGCTCCGGCCACGGTCTTGCCCTTTGCCGTGTGCAAGCACGCGTGCACGGCGCGGTGGCCGGCTCGTGCCACTGACAATGGCCCCCACCCGTAATTACTTTTGTTTAATTAAGACTGCATAGTTAATTAACCTAATTGGACATTGTCAGGTGGGTCCCCCACCACTTAATCAACCTCCTGTTGAATTAAACCACTAGTTAAAAATTGTTGACTATGACATGTGGCCCCCACTCTAATAAAATGTTTTTTATAAATAGTTAATTTGTTAATAAAAACTGTTAACTAAGTTGTGTCAATGACAGCAGGACCCACCTATAAGCTTGACCCAGTCAACAGCCATGTTGACTGCTGACATCATGCTGATGTCATAACCCTTTTTCCATTTATTTAAATCTGTTATTTCCAAATAACTATTTAAAACTTTAAAAATTCATATAAAATAAATTGTAGCTCGGATCGAAAAACTTTGTACATGAAAGTTGCTCAGAACGACGAGACGAATCCGATCGCGCGGTCTGTTTACCTGCCAGATGCCTCTAACTATCTGAACATGGAACTTTCCCCCTGCAGTCATCTGTCTGACACAGGTCCGGAACCGGGAAAACATTCCCGGTTGAATTCCCCCTTCACCTATATCGTGTAGCCATACGTTAGGTCACACTCGGCACAGCATATTGCCATGTTATGCTTTGTGATGCTATGTTTGCTTTATATTTACTGTTTCTTCCCCCTCTTCTCTCCGGTAGACCCCGGGACTGGTGCTGCCCCTGTGATCGACTACGTCGACGACGACCCTTCTTCCTTTCATCGGAGCTTCCAGGCAAGCCCCCCTTTGATCATCCCGATATCGCCCACTCCATTCTCTCATGCTTGCATTAGATTTTGCTAGTGTTATTGTTTGCTCCTATTCTGACATAGCCTGCTTTTGTAACCTGCTCATTGTTATCTACCTGCTTATCCTAAACTGCTTAGTATAGGTTGGTTAGTGATCCATCAGTGACCCCCACCTTGTCCTTGTTGCCCCTGCTTCATCATTGAATACCCGATCAACGGGATCGAAGACCAGGCCCTGACACCGCACATCACTTTCCCCTTAGTTGCTCGACACTACTGGGTTACTATCGAGTGCCGAGGGTGAGACCTCTACAACACTTCTGATGTTAACCCTGTAGTGTAGCTATTCGGTCATGGTCATCGTGGGTGATTCCGCCTTAACCACTTCCGATACGACTCTGTCGTGAAACCCCTCAAGTGTGAACCTCGGGGGTGGTTCCTCTTACGTTCACCTTGATGATTACATCGAGTGGAATCCGTCAAGGGTGATTCCTCAGGTTTTCCCCTTGGTATTAGACACACAGTTACTATGGTTACTATGGTTACTATGACTTTACACTGAACCATGTTACTAAACACGGGTCGGCCCTTAGGGGTACCCGCGCGAGCTTAATTGCGAGTGATGTGGAGTCGGGTTGACCTGGAGGGTGTCTGCGAGATAATTACGAGGCATGGTCGGGCATTCCTAGCCCTTGCCGCAAGTCCTCGAGACGGGGCAACGGGATCACATCTTTCGTGAGTCTCTGCTTGTTACCGCGTGTTCCTAATCCACTACGATTTGGATATTTGATCCGAGGGGCCTCTGGCCTGATAGCACTAACCATCACGTGGGCATAGTATGGGCGTTCTGCGTCATATGCATCAGCCGAAGCTTAATAGACGTCATGCGACTGAGCGGCGCGCGCCGGGTTGGACTGGTAAGCTCCCGCCTTTTTTAAGGAGGTAGCTAGGTCTGCTCACCGGCCGCCCACGCAACATGCAGGAGTTCCCGGGGCGATGGCCCATGACCGCTGGGGGCATAGGTTTAGTCCGGCGTGCTTGACCTCTCTATTAAGCCTAGGTCGGGTTGCGGCGTATTGTTTGGCCGAGGCCGGGCATGACCCAGGAAAGTGTGTCCGGCCGGAGTTAATCGAGCGTGGTGGGTAAGTTGGTGCACCCCTACAGGGAAGAAAACATCTATCGATAGCCTGTCCTACGGTAACGGACACTTGGAGTTGTATCCCGATCGATACAACTAGAACTGGATACTTGTGATGAGTAATGGATTGTGATGATAACTAGATAGTATGGCTCTGGGATTGCTTTCTCGCAGGGAGTCGAGAAAGGATCTCTAGCCGAGGTTGATAACACTACTACTACTTTAGTTATGCTACTCTACTCCCTCCTGTTTCTGCAAGATGGTGGTTTCTAGAAGATGCTAGTCTTCGATAGGACTAGGCCTTCTCTCTATTCTGGCATTTCTGCAGCCCAGTCCACATATACAACCTTCCTTTGATAATGTTGCATATGTAGTGTAGATCCTTGCTTCCGAGTACTTTGGATGAGTACTCACGGTTGCTTTGCTCCCCCTTTGCCCCTTTCTTCTTCTTTCCGGTTGATGCAACCAGATGTCGGAGCCCAGGAGCCAGATGCCACCGCCGATGCCTACTACTACGTGGAGACCGACAACGACCAGGAGTAGTTAGGAGGCTCCCAGGCAGGAGGCCTTGCCTCTTCGATCGTGTTGCTTTGTGCTAGCCTTCTTAAGGCAAACTTGTCTAACTTATGTCTGTACTCAGATATTGTTGCTTCCGCTGACTCTTGTGTATTCGAGCTTATGTATTCGAGCCCTCGAGGCCCCTGGCTTGTAATATAAAGCTTGTATTATTTTAATTTGTGTCTAGAGTTGTGTTGTGATATCTCCCCGTGAGTCATTTATCTTGTTCGTACACATTTGCGTGTATGATTAGTGTACGATTGAATCGAGGGCGTCACAGCTTCCATCAATGATTACAAATGGTAACGAGGAGTGGTGTTGCAGGCTGCTATATAGAGTGAGAGAGATAGAACGGAGAAACTTCTGGTGGAGGCGGCGGAGAGGCAGCAGGAGTTGGAGGAGAGGACGACAACGATGTTGGAGGAGGAGAGGGCACGGAATGACATGCAGGCAAGGGCCATGTACGAGCTCCTTGTGGTAAGTTTCTTCTGCAGATTAGCCAAAACATTCATGTAGTGTTTGTCTCATTACTAACTAGTATGACTGAGTCGTCAAACCAAATGTGCAGGCTGTGTGCGAGAAGACCGGTCAGACCGCTCTGCCGATGCCAGTGATTGCTCCTGGGACCACGGTGAGTTTAATTTGAATGGACATTACTTGCTAGTCTTAACATTTGAGTGTCATCATGCTAACGAGACATTGGAAATGATCTTTTGTGCAGCGTAACTCCAGACAAGCATCGCACGATCCTTCTCCAGCTACCGGCACGAGCCAACCCGCTCCTACACCTCCATGATCATGGTAAGTTTCTCTAGTGTTTTGCGTAACAAATGCATAAAGACCTAGACTTAGCCTTATTTCCTCCAATATGCTTACCACAATGACCTAGAGTTAGCTTCTTTTCCTCCAAAATGACTTAATAAGCTTACTGACCTCAAAAACCATCCATTTTACCTAAATTAGCTCTAAAACGATCTATACTTAGCTTTGTTTCCTCCAAAATGACTTAAGTTAGCTCTAATATGCTTAGTTCACTAGGTTTGCTCAATAATGACATGTACTTAGCTTACTTATGTCAAAAATGGCATAATTAGCTTAGTTAGCTCATAAACAATCCATTTTACCTAAGTTAGCTCTAACATGACCCATTCTACCTTAGTTAGCTCATAAATGATCCATTTTACCCAAGTTAGCTCTAAAATGACCCATTTTACCTAGACTAGCTCCAAAATCATCCATTTTACCTATGTTAGCTCTAAAATGACCCATTTTACCTAGGTTAGCTCCAAAATGACCCATCTTACCTAGGTTAGCTCCAAAATGATGCATTTTACCCAAGTTAGCTCTAAAATGACCCATTTTACCTAGATTAGCTCATAAACGATCCATTTCAGCAAGGTTAGCTGACAAACGATCCATTTTACCTAGTTTAGCTCCAAAATGACCCATCACACCTTGGTTAGCTCTAAAATGATGCATTTTACCTAAGTTAGCTCATAAATGATCTATTTCACCTAGGTTAGCTCATAAACGATCCATTTCACCTAACTTAGCTCAAAAACGATCAATTTCACCTAGGTTAGCTCCAAAATGACCCATCTTACCTAGGTTAGCTCTAAAATGATGCATTATACCTAAGTTAGCTCATAAACGATCTATTTCACCTAGGTTAGCTCATAAACGATCCATTTCAACTAAGTTAGCTCATAAATGATCCATTTCACCTAAGTTAGCTCATAAATGGCATATACTTCTTCTTCTAGTCACCTTTTTCTAACTTTCTTATTTGCCATTTTGCAGATTTCATTCACTTCACGGAAGCTAGCTTGCTATGATGGAGTGCATGTTTTTTCTTTCATTCTCCTCTAGTATTCTTCTAGCTTGCTATGATGGAACTTGCTATCTTGATGAAACTTTGCATTGTAATATGTATGGATGGAACAATGTGTATGTGCAACTTGCTATGTATGAATGGATGGAACTATATATGTATGCACGATGAAACTTATGTGCTGGATATGTCATATGTTTGCTGTTAAATAGCCCTGTGAAATATATATATATATATATGTCATATATTTGCTGTGAAAATTGCTGGATTTAAAAAACAGAAAAAAGAGGCACCTTTGCCGTCAGCCGCTGATGGCAAAGGCTCCTTTGCCGTCTGCCGCGGACGGCAAAGAAGCCACGCGGCGGCCACCTGTGCTCCCTGGGAGCTGACCCATTTGGTCAGTTTGCCTACAACGGCGGACGGCAAAGGCCGGATGCTCTTTGCCGTAAGCGGCGGACGGCAAAGGCTGTCGTTAGCCGCCTAACGGCCTAACAGCGCATTTATTGCCGTCGGCTTTCTTTGCCATCAGTCGCTGATAGCAAAGGCCCCTTTGCCGTCCGCTTCAAAAAGCAGACGGCGAAGAAGCTCCTTACCGCTGCCTACTTTGCCGGAGCCTTTTGCCGTCCGCGGCAGACGGCAAAGTAGCTGATTCCTGTAGTGCATAGCTCATGCTTAGACATCACACTGGATAAATGTGTAAAGCTGAAATAAAGGGTATGTGTTAACTACACCAGGTAAAACTAGAACCAAATATAGCCGTTCAAACTAGTATTGATGAAATCGACCGACACAATTCTGACTTGCGCAATATGAACATCACATTGTGAATGACTGAAATAAACAAGGCATAAATGATCAGTATAACAACCAAATATAGAAACTGAAAACTGGACAGTCTCACTTCAACCAACCTAACAAGCAAATACAAATAAACAGGGCATATGCTTGAAAACTGGAGAAATGCTCATTGCAACCAACCTAACAAGCAAATACAGGTGAACAAGGCTGATAACCCACAAGTATAGGGGATTGCAACAATTTTCGAGGGTAGAGTATTCAACCCAAATTTATTGATTCGACATAAGGGGAGCCAAATAATATTCTCAAGTATTAGCAGTTGAGTTGTAAATTCAACCACACCTGAAAGACTTAATATCTGCAGCAAAGTATTTAGTAGCAAAGTAGTATGGAAGTAACGGTAACGATGGCGAAAGTAACTGTAGTAGTTTTGTAGCAATTGTAACAGTGGCAGCGACAAAGTAACTGAGCAAAGATCAATATGTGAAAAGCTCATAGGCAATGGATCAATGATGGATAATTATGTCGGATGGCATTCATCATGCAACAGTTATAACCTAGGGTGACACAGAACTAGCTCCAATTCATCAATATAATGTAGGCATGTATTCCGAATATAGTCATACGTGCTTATGGAAAAGAACTTGCATGACATCTTTTGTCCTACCCTCCCGTGGCAGCGGGGTCCTAATGGAAACTAAGGGATATTATGGCCTCCTTTTAATAGAGAACCAGACCAAAGCATTAGCACTTAGTGAATACATGAACTCCTCAAACTACGGTAATCACCGGAAACAATCCCAATTATTGTCACCTTGGGGTATGCGGATCCTAACTCATAATAGGTGTCTACAACTTGCAAGATAGGATCAAGAACACATATTTATTCATGAAAACATAATAGGTTCAGATCTGAAATCATGGCGCTCGGGCCCTAGTGACAAGCATTAAGCATAGAAAAGTCATAGCAACATCAATCTCAGAACATAGTGGATACTAGGGATCAAACCCTGACAAAACTAACTCGATTACATGATAAATCTCATCCAACCCATCACCGTCCAGCAAGCCTACGATGGAATTACTCACGCGCGGCGGTGAGTATCATGAAATTGGTGGTGGAGAATGGTTGATGATGACGACGGCGTCGATTTCCCCTCTTCGGAGCCCAAAACAGGCTCCAGATGTGCCCTCCCGAGGAAGAACATGAGGTGGTAGTGGCTCCGTATAGTAAAACATGATGAACTCTTCTCCTTGATTCTTTTCTCTCCGAATAGGGTTATATGGAGTTGGAGTTGAGGTCGGGAGGTCTCCCGGGCACCCACAAGCTAGGGGCGCCCAGGGGGTAGGGCGCGCCCCCACCCTTGTGGACTCCTGGTGGGGCCCCTCCGGTTGATTCTTTCGCTAGTATTTTTTATTTATTCCAGAAATATTCTACATGGGTTTTCAGGTCATTCCGAGAACTTTTATTTCTGCACAAAAATAACACCAAGGCAATTCTGCTGAAAACAACATCAGTCCGGGTTAGTTTCATTCAAATCATGCAAATTAGAGTCCAAAACTAGGGCAAAAGAGTTTGGAAAAGTAGATACGATGGAGAAGAATCAACTCCCCCAAGCTTAACCCATTGCTTGTCCTCAAGCAATTCAGTTGACAAACTGAAAGTGATAAAGAAAAAACTTTTACAAACTCTGTTTGATCTTGTTGTTGCAAATATGTATAGCCAGCACTCAGATTTTCAGCAAAGATTATAAACTAACCATATTCACAATAACATTTAGGTCTCACATTTACTCATATCAATGGCATAATCAACTAGCGAGTAGTAATAATAAATCTTGGATGGCAACACTTTTTCAAAACAATCATGATATGATATAACAAAATGGTATCTCGCTAGCCCTTTCCGAGACCGCAAAACATAAATGCGGAGCACCCCTGAAGATCAAGGACTAACTAGACATTGTAATTCATGGTAAAAGAGATCTAGTCATAGTTATACTCAATATCAATTAATAACAACGCATATAAATGCTAGTGGTGCTCTCTAAATGATGCTTTTTATAAGAGGATGATGACTCAGCAATAAAAGTAAAAGGTCCTTCGCAGCGGGAAGAAGGGATTTGCAGAGGTGCCAGTGCTCGAGCTTTTTGAAACAGAGATAAATATAATGTTGAGCGATATGCTTTCATTGTCAACATAACAACCAAGAGATCTCGGTGTCTTCCATGCTACATACATTATAGGTGGTTCCCAAATAGAATGGTAAAGTTTTTACCCCCCTCCACCAACAAGCACATTCCACGGCTGGTCCGAAACAACGGGTACCGCCCATACAAACAACCGTCCTGGGGGAGTTTTGTTTGAAGTTATTTTGATTTGATTTGAGAATGGAACCGGGCATCCCAAATACCAGCCACTTTCTCGTGAATGACAAGTGAATCAACACTCATCGTGAGAATAACCCACCTAGCATGGAAGATACTGACAGCCCCCGATCGCTACATGAGCGATTCGGGCATACAAAACAGATTATTATTTGAAGGTTTAGAGTTTGGCACATGCAAATTTACTTGGAACGGCAGGTAAATACCGCATATAGTTAGGTATGGTGGACTCATATGGAACAGCTTTGGGTTTATGGAAGTGGATGCACAAGCAGTATTCCCACTTAATATAAGTGAAGGCTAGCAAAAGATTGAGGAGCGACCAACTAGAGAGCGACAATAGTCATAAACATGCATTGAGATTTACCCACATTGAGTGCAAGTATGAGTAGGATATAAATCACCATGAACATAAATATCGTGGAGGCTATCTTGATTTTGTTTCAACTACATGCGTGAACATGTGCCAAGTCAAGCCACTTGAATCATTCATAGGAGGATACCATCCTATCATACTACATCACAACCATTTTAATTTTCATGTTGGCACGCAAGGTAAACCATTATAAACTCCTAGCTAATTAAGCATGGAATGAGTAACTATAATCTCTAATTGTCATTGCAAACATGTTTCATTCATAATGGGTTGAATCAAGAATGATGAACTAATCATATTTACAAAAAAATAGGTTTTCATACCAGCTTCTTCTCATCTCAATCATTTCATCACATATCGTCATTGTTGCCTTTCACTTGCATGACCGAACGGTGTGAATAATAGTAATAGTGAACGTGCATTGGACTAAGCTAGAATCTGCAAACATTTATATCAAATGAGAGCCACTCAACATTTTCATCGTGGTCTTCTCCTCTCGACCCAAAGAAAGGAAAAAGAATTTCAAAGAAACACACTAAGATGTTTTTGGAGTTTTTGTTTTTCTAAACAAAGTAAAACAAGAACGAGAAAAACTATTTACACGGGAAAGCTCCCAACAAGAAAAAGAAGAACGAGAAATCGTTTTGTTTTTTCTTTTAATACTACAGCTAACTGAACATGGAAAAGTACACTAAAAGGAAACTACAACTATTTTTGTATTTTCTCAAAGTTTTTTCAAACACACAAGAAGAAAGCGAGAAAAAGAAATAAACTAGCATAGATAAAATAATGAAAAAGTATGAACACCGACAACTGGAATGAATGTGTATACATGAATGTAATGTCGGTGAGAAATACATACTCCCCCAAGCTTAGGCCTAAGTTGGTCTATTCCCACAGATCAAAGTAGCCCTCTCCTTGGTACTGAGGAGGATCCTGAGGGTTCCACGGGTTAACGAGCTCATGTGGCTCCCACTGATAAACAGACTCCTCATACGGATCAGGTGATGGTTCTGGCTCAGAATTGGGGATCGTATCCGCTCCCAGTATGCATAAATGTCATCGGGCATAGCAATGTACCTACCTGAACGAATATTGAACAAAGTAGGTGCAGGCAAAGTAATAATCTGATAGGTACCCTGAAACACTAAGTTATAGATGAGCCGCTTGTCATCATCTTTGGAAATAAAATCATGTGCTACCATACTTTCATAGTCTAAATACTTAGTGGGTAACAACATTTCTTCCTTTTCATCAAGCCTGATGGGGATCTCAAAATGTTTAGCAAGGCGAGAGGCATAGACACCTCCAAAAACAGGACCCTTCGAACGGTTTAAACTCAACCGTCGAGCAACAATAGCGCCCAAACTAAAAGGTCTATCATGATATAAAGCATGGCACAAAATGGCAAGGTCAGGAGCATTAGGGCCTCCACTCTCCCTACGACCAATCAAACATCTCCCCGCAAATAACGAGTAATAGCGTAAGACAGGAAAAATGTAAACTAGCGACTCTTGCTTCCGACACCCCTCTCTCTTCCCCTATGGTAATTTTATCAATAAAATCTTTCACATCTCTAGGACGTGGTTCACTGACACTGTCCTCATAAGGTAATTTGCAAATGTTGCAAAAATCATAAAGAGACATTTTCTTAGGCACATCATATAAGTGAAATTCTACCATAGGAGGATCTTCTCTATAATGAAAGTGAAAATTCTGCACGAAGGTATTAGTGAGTAAGAGGTATTGAGCACACTCATCTCGGAGGAAGTCGGTGATGCCAGCATTCTCCACCAAATAATAAAAATCGTCATGAATTCTGGCAGCACCTAAGAATGCATCACTTGGCCATTCACACGGCCGAACCTCCGCGGTGCGAGGAAGATTATACTTGGGCTTCTTCTTCTCTTCATTTTCATTTCCTTTAGAGCCCCGGCTCGAACAGCCTCTCAACAATCTCCTAAACATTTCCTCTGAAATTTTTAGTGACTCAAAATAAAAGTGAACCAAACTCAACAAGATTGATAGCAACTACTCCCACAAGTTCCTAGAGGCTATATCATGCATCAAAACTACTTTGGACCATATAAATTTGACATGCAAGCTCAAGAACAAGGTCATCACAGCAGTAAAAATTTGCAATAAATAAAGCACTAGGACAAAAACTAATTGGACCATTGGAGGAGTCACATACTGAAGAACAATCCCCCAAAATAGTTTTGCAATTGGAGCTTTGCACAAGGAGATCGAAAATGGCAGCAAGATGAGCAAGAACACGGGTTTGAGCAACGGGATGATTTTTTTTCTGGAGGAAGACGAAGTGGATGGGTGCTGGAATAAGTGAGGGGGACCCACATGGGACCCACAAGGCACCAGGGCACCCCCAGGGGGGTGGGCATGCCCCCTGGGCTTGTGGCCCACTAGTGCGCCCCCCTGGTGTGTTCTCAGTACCTAAAATTCTAAAATATTCTATAAAAATCTTACTAAATTTTTAGGACATTTAGAGAACTTTTATTTTCGGGACATTTTTTATTGCATGGATAAATCAGAAAATAGATAGATAATACTATTTTTGCTTCATTTATCCTAAATAACATAATGTAAAAAGTGGGTACAGAAAGTTGTGCTTTCTAAATTCATCCATCTCATGCTCATCAAAAGGAATGCATTAACAAGGTTGATCAAGTCTTATTAACAAACCTCTTTCGAATAACATGAAACCGGAGAATTTTCGAATAACACTAGGTTACCTCAACGGGGATATGCATGTCCCCAACAATAAGAATATCATATTTCTTTTTGACAATAGGAAGAGGGAATTCAAAACCTCCAATAATAATCATTGATTTTTTCCCAATAGAATTGATACTATGAACTTGAGCCTGT
This sequence comes from Triticum aestivum, assembly GCF_018294505.1. Taxonomy (NCBI): domain Eukaryota; kingdom Viridiplantae; phylum Streptophyta; class Magnoliopsida; order Poales; family Poaceae; genus Triticum; species Triticum aestivum. The sequence goes on from NC_057811.1 coordinate 346,521,289, forward strand.
TTCTTCGGAAAGTGTAGCGTATGCTCGTTACCATTAACATGATAAGTGACATTGCCCTTATTGCAGTCAATAACAGCCCCTGCAATATTCAAGAAGGGCCTACCAAGGATGATCGGCATACTTTCGTCCTTGGGAATATCAAGAATAACAAAGTCCGTTAAAATAGTAACACTTTGATCCACAACAGGCACATCCTCACAAATACCGATGGGTATAGCAGTTGATTTATCAACCGTTTGCAAAGAGATTTCAGTAGGTGTCAACTTATTCAATTCAAGTCTATGACACAAAGAGAAAGGCATAACACTAACACCGGCTCCAAGATCACATAAATCAGTTTTAACATAGTTTCCTTTTATTATTGGGACTAGGTGCATCGGTATTAATTCTCTGGGAATCTTGCTCAATACTCTTACGATGGCCCTCAGGATACAAAGGTTCTTGGGTCATTTTACCACCTCTAGTCATAACCCTAACAGCATTATCATTGTTCTTACTATTCAACTTATTGAGCAAATCATCATGTGCCTTAAGTACTTGTTCTACTTGAGTTTTAACCATGGAAGCATGCCTACCAATAATCTTAAGATCACTAACAGTTCTACTCATATGATCACCCAAGCAGTCAAGCATGTAAGCATTACATTTCAATTGTCTACTAACATAAGCATTGAAGTCTTCTTGTTTAACAATAAAATTATCAAACTCATCCAAGCATTGACTAGCAGGCTTATTATGAGGAATATCACCTTCATAAAATCTATAGAGAGAATTTACCTCTACTACCTATGTCGGGTTATAAAGACCATGTATTTCTTCAATAGGTGGTAAATTCTTAACATCTTCAGCCTTAATACCTTTTCTTTCATAGATTTCTTTGCCTCTTACATATCTTCAGGACGGAGAAATAGAATACCTCTTTCCTTCGGAGTTGGCTTAGGAGTTGGTTCAGGAAGTGTCCAATCTTTATCATTACTCAATATATTATTCAATAGCAATTCAGCTTGCTCAACAGTTCATCCCCTGAAAACGCAACCAGCACAACTATCTAGGTGGTCCCTAGAAGCATTGGTTAGTCCATTATAAAAGAAATCAAGTATTTCATTTTTCTTCAGAGGATGATCAGGCAAAGCATTAAGTAATTGGAGAAGCCTCCCCAAGCTTGTGGGAGACTCTCTTCTTCAATTTGCACAAAGTTAAATATTTCATCTAAAGCAGCTTGTTTCTTATGAGGAGGGAAATATTTTTCAGAGAAGTAGTAAATCATATCCTGGGGACTACGCACACAACAAGGAGCAAGAGAATTAAACCATAACTTAGCATCACCCTTTAACAAGAAAGGAAACAATTTAAGAATAGAGTAATAGCGAATTTTTTCGTCATGAGCAAATAGGGTGGCTATATCATTCAATTTAGTAAGATGTGCCACAACATTTCAGACTCATATCCATGAAAAGGATCAGATTCAACCCAAGTAATCAACCCAGGATCGACAGAGAATTCATAATACTTATCAGTAACAAAGATAGGTGAAGTAGCAAACTTAGGATCATATTGCATTCTAGCATCCAAACACTTTTCTTTCCACTTGCATAATAATTTCTTAAGATCATCTCTATCCTTACAAGCAAGAAAGTCCCTAGCTACCTCTCCATACATAACATAACCCTCAGGTATAACAGGCAATTCATATCTAGGAGAGCTAGGTATAACAGGTGTCTCATAGTTTCAGGTCTCAATGATTTCATTAGTTTCAGAAATATCATCATCTTCAGCATAATCAATAGTTCTAACTGTAGCAAGGTGTTCATGAAGTAATTCACCCAGTGGCACAGTTTTATCAAGCAAAGTAGTAGCATCATAAGCATCAGTCATAGCATAAGTAGCATCATCAATAACATTCGACATATCAGAATCAATAGCAGGTGTAGGTGTCGCAAGTTTACTCAAAATAGAAGGTGAATCAAGTGCAGAGCTAAATGGCAATTCTCTACCTCCCCTTGTAGTAGAGGGATTGATCTTGGTTCTTGGATCACTTAGTTTCTTCATAGTGATCAACATATATAAATCCCAAGTGACTCAAAAAATAGAGCTATGCTCCCCGGCAACGGCGCCAGAAAAAGGCCTTGATAACCCACAAGTATAGGGGATCGCAACAGTTTTCGAGGGTAGAGTATTCACACAAATTTATTGATTCTACACAATGGGAGCCAAAGAACATTCTCAAGTATTAGCAGCGGAGTTGTCAATGCAACCACACCTGTAAGACTTAATATCTATAGCAAAGTATTTAGTAGCAAAGTAGCATGGAAGTAACAGTAATGATGGCAAAAGTAACAGTAGCAGTTTTGTAACAATTGTAACAGTGGCAGCGACAAAGTAACTGAGCAAAGATTAATATGTGAAAAGCTCGTAGGCAATGGATCAATGATGGATAATTATGTCGGACGACATTCATCATGCAATAGTTATAACCTAGGGTGACACAGAACTAGCTCCAATTCATCAATATAATGTAGGCATGTATTCCGAATATAGTCATACGTGCTTATGGAAAAGAACTTGCATGACATCTTTTGTCCTACCCTCCCGTGGCAGCGGGGTCCTAATGTAAACTACGGGATATTAAGGCCTCCTTTTAATAGAGAACCGGACCAAAGCATTAGCACTTTGTGAATACATGAACTCCTCAAACTACGGTAATCACCGGAAACAATCCCAAGTATTGTCACCTTGGGGTATGCGGATCATAACTCGTAATAGATGTCTACAACTTGCAAGATACACTACAAAAAAATACACTTCCATGATGATATGTGTTTGTCACAGTAGGTCACATTTTCTTCCATGCATGTACATCCATGACGATGTTATGACAGAATCAAGATAGTCATACCTGTGTTGTCGTAGAAGTGTTCCATGACAATACGAAAATTATCATCACAGAAGTGTCCACTTCCTTGATGATAAATGGCGTGTCATGGAAGTGCTTTCGTCAAGGGCGACCGACACGTGGCATCCACCGTAATGGGTCGCCGTTAAGCTATCGGATTCCAGTTTGGATCCGATAACCCGTTAACAGCCCTGACCAATGGGGATTTTCCACGTGTCAAATCATCATTGGCTGGAGGAAACGCGTGTCAGCTCACCGTTGGGACAGATGTCATCCACTCATTGGACCGAAGGCGCCTATGCTACATCAACATGTGGCATGGCCCAACAGAGGCCCATTCCCGTGAAAAGGCCGGCCCGTTTGACTTGGTCAAAAGGCAGCTGGCAGGCCCACAGAAAGCCTATTAACGGCCTGTTCACATATAGCCCATTTACAGCCCGCTAACTCAGGACCCGTTATGGCCTATCCGAATTAGGCCCAGTAGCGTCATCTGGGCAGTCCAATATGATTCCATCCCGTTGTAACTTCCGGCCGACGTATGGCCCATGACGTCTTTCGGCCCATATGAGGCCCCTTGTAACTCTTGGCCCATTAACTGCCCGTGGTGAAACTGGCCCGTAATGAACAGTGTATCGCTTTATACCCATAAATGACCCATTCTTCCATTGGGCCGTTTCCAGCCCGTGTTATCTTTCGGCCTTCTCGGGGCCCATTTATTCTTGGGCTCATTTCCAGCATTCGGTCACTTACGGCCCATTACTGGCCTTTTCTGCTTGTGGGCCAAATTCAGCCCGTGGTTACAGTCGGCCTGTTAATCCGCTGGGTTGTTTTCATAGCGTCAACGAATACGGCCAATTAACGACGGCCCGTTATGGTGGGCCCATGGACGTATGATTCCAACTCTTGTTTGTTTACGACCCATAATGCAGTCGGTTTTGGCCCATGTTTGTCCAATCGATCATACGGCCTGTAGAAGGCCCATTGATGCTACGCCCCGTAGAAGGCCCATTGATGCTACGGCCCGTAGAAGGCCCATTGTTTCTACGGCCAGTAGAAGGCCCATTGTTTCTACGACCCTTAGGAGGCCCATGCTCACTATAGTAAATATGTAGCCCATGGTTATTATGGCCTAGTTTTAAAAAATAGGTTATTTCGGCCACTAGCAAACCACGGAAAAAGAACTGCACTGACTACAAGCAAACAAATAAACAAGACAACAGGGAAATAACTAAGCAAGCAACTTATGCTAGGCTATCACGGCTATTAACCATATCACATCCACTAGGCATCAAAGTTCGCCACCAGTGCAAATAGAGGGAACAAAGTAGCATATCACATACACTGGTTGTCAAAGTTGGCGACCAGTGCAAATAAACGCCACAGTAAAACAAGTCCAGAACTGAAACCACTTCAGAAGAGCTCAAGAAACAATATCCTGGGTACCCATAATGCTCGCAAGATGCTTAGCAAGCTTATTAACTTTCTCTTGTTTGGCGCTTAAATCCTTCAGCGCTTGCTGTTGCACCAGAAAGTATGCATCTGAATTCTGCATGGACTTCCTCAGTCCTTCATCTTCCTATCGCAGAACATCTGATCGATGTCTTTCAACTTGAAGTTGAGACTCAAGAAGCCGAATTGATTCAGGCAGCGAGTTCGAAGAGCTGGTGTCAGCAGTACTGGCCAGTAACTCAAACACTACATCAAGAAAGGACTTTGGGGTTGTCTCAGTGTCTTCAATATAGTTTTATCAGCTTTCTTGGAGACCAATAGGGATGTCTCACTATCTTGAACCTTATCTGCATTACTTCCTTTACCATTGCATAACGGGGTACTCTTCTCCGATATTTTATCCGCATTCTAAAAGGGAAACAAACAGAGACATCACGGGTTTACCATGTTGTATATGAAAACTCATTTTGGTAAACCAGTTCAGTAGTAAGGTCGATAGGATAACTGCATGAAACAAACATATATCTATGTAGTATGGTCACTGTATGGTCTATATCATTCTAGGTTATGTTGCCAAATCAAGATAGAGACAATTCAAATCATATCTATTTAAGACAAAGCAGCATAGACAGAATATAACTATGGGAAACTACACAACAATAACAACACTTGTAATGTGCATGGCATGAGAACATAACTGTTTATTCAATTGAAACTCAAATCAACATAGAGCAAGTTACAACAGCAAACACATTAAAGAAACATGTTTAAAACATACCTGTTGCGCCATTGGAGTTTCAGTTGCATCCTTCAAATTTGAAATTAGTTGGTATGAGCAAATACAGTGATGCGAGAGCAAAGGAGTATGAACCATCGCTACAGAACCTGACCTGAGAGCAATTCTTGTTCTGCTTTAAGCGTTGACTTGGGGTTCGGACTGGTGGTCCTCATGCTTTGGGCACTGCAGTTGCCTTACTAACTGCTCGTGTTTGGGTGCTCTGTGGTGGAGATGGTGTTGTGTCAACTGGAACTGGGTTACTATCTGCTGGGTTTAGAAGGGGTGTAACTGGTTCTCTGTCCAACTGGTTAGGGGTACAATCTGCATGAGTCTGGGTTATGTGTGGTGGGGCAGGTTCTTGGGCAAGTACAACCGTGGTTCTATCTGCATCGACAGGTAGCACGATCTGTTCTGAAGACCATGTTTTTACTCCCGCAGATATTGCCATCACCCCCTCCAATTTAAATGGCTGATAAACAAGAAAAGTAATTGAATGTACTCACATTGTGAGATAGACAGGTGCAATGGATAGTAGGGAAGAAAACAGGGCATGAAATAATTCACATTTATGTTGTCTAACCAAACAGAATAGCATGACATAATTTCACATATATGATGGCTTTTTAAACAGGATAGCATGACACAATTTCACATGTATGATGGTTAACTAAACATGATAGAATGACATACTTCAAAATATGATGACTATGTAAACAGGATGAGATGATATAACTATATTATGTCTTTAGAAAATGGGTTGGCATGCCATAATTCAGATACATGATGTCTATGTAAACATCATGGCATGGTATAATTCAAGTATATGATTTATATACTAAGCAAGTGAGCAGAGGGCAATCGCATATATGATGTGTGAACTAAGGAGATGACATTCAATATTGTGTATATGATGTAAAAACTAAGCATTGCAAGACAACATATGCATGATATGAGTAATATAACCCTGCCAAGTTTGAGCATACACCTCAGGGGGATAATAGGACTGGTCATCTGCCTCTGAATCCTCCTCTGAGGAGCTATCTCTAACCAGCAAGATATCTGTTTCAGCAGGTAGCATTGTCTGCTCTGAAGACCTTGTTTTCACTCCAGATTTCTCCGTCACCAATTCAAATAGCTAATGCACAGGAAGGGCAGTTGACTATACAAACATTGTCGACAAATGCAATGAGTAATACAAAAAAGGACTTCATGGTATAATTCACATATATGACGCTTGGCTAAACAGCATGTCATTGCATAATTCACATACATAATGCCTTGTAACAGGATAGCATTGCATAATTCACAGATATAATGTCTTGCAACAAGATGACATTGCAAAATTCACATACATGGTAATTAGACACTAAACAGGTGGCATTCACACAAAGCATGTCTAAACTAGGCAAATGACATGCCAATGCAAGACACCATATGCGCGATATGAGCAATATAACCCTGCCAAGTTAGAGCATGCACCTCGGGGCTGGGGGGAATAGGACTGGTCATCTGTCTCTGAATCCTCCTCTGAGGAGCTATCCGTAACCAGCAAGACATGCGCTTCGTTAGATAGCATTGTCTGCTCTAAAGACCTTGTTTCCACTCTAGATTTTTCCATGACCGTGTCGAATGGCTGATGCACAGGAAGAGTAATTGAATGTACTAAAATTGTTGACAAATTTAATATGTAATAAAAAAATGATGGCATGATATAATTCACATATAAGATGACTGGCTGACCAGGGTGGCATTGCAAAATTCACATATATGATGCCTGGCTAAACAAGATGGCATTGCATGATTCACATATACGATTAAGAAACTAAACAGATGGCGTTCACACAAAACATGTCTAAACTAAGCAGATGACATATTTGATGTATAAAGTAAGCAATGCAAGGCACCATATGCATGATATTACCAACATCAGCATGCCAAGTTAGAGCAAAGACCTCAGGGGTTAAATAGGAGTGGTCATCTCCTTCTGAATCCCCCTCAGAACAGTTATCTTCCTCTTGATTACAATCCGAAATGGGTGGAGGGGGCTGCCTTTGCGCCCACCATGGAGCGACGTCTGCATGAAATTTTATTGCCATGCAAGGCTCATCTCTTTTTCTCTATATGTTCAGTTCCATTGTGTACAATAACTGACATGCATAGGAATAAACCATAGTGAGATTATGTAAGGAGTGCATGCACAAATCCAGTGTGATCGTAGCAAACTGTGGGTAGACCCAAAACCAATGATAGGAGGCAGATAATGGCTTTAGTTAAAAAATACAAATAATGGCTCCTTTAATGTTTGTTTGCACCCAACATGAAACTCATAGTTGAAACCCGAGATTAACCAGATAGTAGACAAATAGTGTTGATTGCTGCCCCAATATGTACCCCACAACCATTTAAAAACTCAAGTTTCAGCATTAGTTTGGACCTGACTCGGAGTCTAATAGGTGAATAGGACGATAAAGTAGCATGTCATCATATTAAGCGATGCATAACGTAAGCAGACACGGAAGAGTGTGACCTCTCTTGCGGACCCGTGTAGTCCTCAAGGTCATCAGCTCGGTTGATGATGGTAGTGCAATTGTCATGGCTGCCGGCGGCGGGGAAGAAGATCTGAGGCGGCGAAAGACACTCTAGAGGGTGGATCCCTGCTATGGTGAACCCTTCCGTCGTTTGAGAAGCTGAGCTGGGGTGGAACACAGTGTAGCAGGAGCGGGACAAACCACACAAGGTTTTCTTTGACACATATCTGTAACAGAAGTAATTGTGTAAGGGCTTGTTTGAATTTGAGGATTCTAACAATGCAGGGATAGGAGATACACGAGAATAGGATAGGAATGCACGTGCAAAACCCAGAATTTTAAAACACAGGATTTCTGCCAATCTGGGTGTTTGGTTCACAAGAATTGGAAGATCACAGGATGCAAAGAAGCATGGTGAGATTAAGTCAAACCACAAGAAAATGTAGGGTTATAATGCTATTATGCTACTATCTCTTAGTCTTGTGCTTCATGAATATGAATTTGAAAAGGAGGACAAGTGGATATTAAAATTCCTACGGTTTTTCTTTCAAGGAGACACTAAAGGAACAAATCCTATAGTTTTCCTTTGCTCCATTCCTTTGAACCAAATGCATGAATAGTAGTATCATAGGAAACTTTCCAATTCCTATGTTTTTCCTTCACCTTTCCTTTCAAGCACTAGCGATTCTAGTAGGCAGGCTTGAGCAGGGAAAAGCCTACATTCAAAAAATGTTTTTGTGCTACTTCTACTACTTTGGACCCATGCCACTGCCCTACTAGCTCAACTCCTAGGCCCATCTACAAATGCACAGCTCAAACGCGCAGAGATAAATAATGATGGCGTTCAAGAGAGTCCATCATGGATAGCTAAGTTGTCTGGTACCTCACTGCTTGTCATATAGTAGGAGAAACTAATTGTATTTCAAGTTACTACGTGTGCTCAGTGGACAATATATATAACATGTAGAGTAAAAAAAGACGCAACAAGTGTACAACCTCTTTGGCGAAGCCATGTCCATCTCAGCGTGATTGGGTTGGTCGGTGAGGATGCTCCAGCTGATTTGGCTATCGGAGGAGGGGAAGAAGATCTGAGGCGTCTGGAGATGGAGCCCGGGGTACTGCTCGCTTTGATGGAGGGTTTCATCGTTGGAGCAGCTCCAGTGAGTTGTACGACGGCGAGGCTGAAGCAGGACAAGAGAGACAATGTTAACCTGAGTGGAATTCTAATAGAATCTCCAATAGATGACGTAAAATACATAACCATAAAGTGCTATATGTAAAATACGTCAGCCGCTCATCTCTGAACTTAACTGTCGAAACTGAATTTTGCTGTCGAAACTGAATTTTACTGTTGAAACGGAACGCACTAGTAGCAGAAAAGCAGTAGCAGCAGCAGCACGTGTGAGAGCCGGGGCAGCAGGTCGTGTACCAGCATCTCAGGTAGCAGCTACAGGGGCTCGAGGGAGAGCAGGATCTGCTGCTCGTGCAGCAGCACGCGCAAGAGTATAGCAACAGCGCAAGTAAGAGCAAGAGCGAGAGCAGCAGCGCGAGCAAGAGCAAGAGCAAGAGTAGACCAGGCAGGGGATCGAGAGCAAGAGGAGAGCAGCAGCGTGAGCGGGAGCCAAAGGAGCAGCAACGCCTACTGATGTAGACGTCGCCGCCGAGGGAGTGATGCCATGGAGGAATTGGTCGGCGATGCCGCCTTGGATGGAGCCGCGCCATGTCGGCTCGGGACCGAGCGCCGGCAGCACCATGAGATCGAATCGACAATAAAATGCGGCGATTAGTGTAGAACCTCTTTGGTGGCGCCGATTAGGCCTCAGCTTCATCTAAGGAATCAATGATGGTGTTGCTCTTTTGGTGGTGCAGGTGAAGACGGTGGTGTGGGAATGGAGGTGGCGCAAAAGACGAGGGGAACGTCGGGGCAGCTCCTTGGAGGTGGAGGACGAGGTGGCTAAACCGGCGGGACGACGAGATCGACGACGGATCCTCATCTGGTGCGGTGGATGAGGGACGTCGAGGTGTTGCTATGGACGACGTCGTCGGGGAAGAGGCTCCGGCTGGGTGGCGGACGGAGGAGGGTGTGGTGCTTCGTGGGTTTTCGCGGCCTTGGTGTATGTATGGGTGGGCGGATGGGATAGGGTGGGGGAACCATGGCTTAGGTACATGCTTGTCCGAAATGTGGGGTAAGTTACGAAAGTACCCCCACCGATTTGAGCTAGGCGGTTCTTTCGGTTCAGGGGTATCACGGGCATTTTGCGTGTCAGGATTTCGAAGGAGGTGGAAGTTTTCGCGCGCGTTGTAATTTTAGGATAGAAGGGCGCGGGTTGAGATGGAGGGAGTTTTCGGAGCACAGCGAGACAAAGATATATCTTAAATATTTCGGGGTAACAAGGCGTGGGTTGAAGAGGCAGGAGTTTCGCAACACGATAGACAGAGATGCTAGCTTGAAATTTCGGTATAACAAGGCGCGGCTTGAAATTTCGAGAGAACAAGCTTAATGTGTACCAAAAAAAGACAATTTGCACCTCATCACTAGAGAGAGCCATGTCCCATTTTACTATATTACTAGAGATGCATTCAAATACAACAACAACAAAACTAAAAAGATGGGGACAACAAACATAACGTGTACATTACCAAATCAATTTGCACTTTCCTCAACAATAAAAAAACAATTCGTGTTGTCTAGTATATGGACTAAATTTGAGTACATTTTCCCTGTTTGAATGGGATTGTACTCGGGTTAGTAATACAACCATCTAAATATTATCTTCACAACACATGACATGAATATAGGAGTAGTAAATTCCTATATAAATATGAACTACATGTACATACGATCTCAAATTCAAATATATGTATCCATTTTATTTTGAATTCAAATCATAGTACATGTATGCTCTAGCTAGATGTTCGGAATCTAAACCATGTATGATACTACGTACAATGTGTTTAACACGCACAACACACACACAAACACCATTTAGACTAGTAAGGTACACGTGCATTGCACGCATGAGATTTGGCAACCAAATTATGAATAAATACCACATTATATATAGCATGTAAGCTTTGAGTCATATATGCATGATGTAGATGTTCGTTTAATTCTTATAGTTCATCTCATTTAAAATTATTTAGTTTAAAAAAAGCTAATCTGTTTTAAGATTAATGGAATTGTGCGTTGTAAAGCATAAAGTAAAAACAATTAATGGCAATTCATGTAGATTTGTTTGGACAATTATGATACGAAAGATTCTAGAACAAAGGATAATTGTTGTCTTTTGAGATTTGTGCATTATGCTTAAGTTCAACCATGGAGTCTTCTAGATTGTACATGTGGCAAAATCTTTTTTATTAAAAACTAATTGCTTTTGAATGAGATGAACTATAAGAATTAAACGAACATCTACATCATGCATATATGATTCAAAGCTTACATGCTATAGTGTGGTATTTGTTCATAATTCGGTTGCCAAATCTGATGCGTGCAATGCACATGTACCTTACTAGTACTTCTAGTATGTGCAAAACACGTAAATTAGAATTCCAATGGCACGTTACATAGTGTCTCTCCCCTTTTCAGTTCATGAAGCCACGTGGCACATGTGGAGGCGTTGTCGCGACCTCCTTGTGTGGATTGATCACAGTGACATGCTGCTGGTTCCAGAAGAATGTACTCGTCCTCTCTCATGCACACTGGCAGTACATGCACGAAACGAAGATGTGTACGCATGCACTCATTCCCTCGCACGCACACATGGGTACACCGTGGGACGCATTTTTGTACGAAGATCCACCCCATGTGATAATTTGACGCGTGTAAAGTCCTTTACTTCATTGATGATCAATTAATACAGCACATGCAAATTGAGTGGACGTGAGGGAGGAAGTAGTTGAGAAAGACATTACTACTCCGCTGCGTGCATGCGAGTAGTTAAATCATGGGTTGCTACTTCCATTGGTCTCCTTCGTATTTTGTGCCAAATTTTGACCATATTTTAAGTAACATAATATTTATGCATGTCATAAAAAGTGGCAAAATAAAGGGGCCAATAAACCTAGACGCAGGAAGCATGATCAATTTTTGCCTGGGCTACTATTGGTGGCCTTTGTATTTAAATATGGACGGAGTGGAGTAGTACTATCTTTATCTTAGCCTTGTAGGGCTCTCTCGGTGCCTAGGCTCGCCTCCCCGCCTCGCCCACCGGATCCCGCCATGGAGGATCCCTTAGATGCCAGGATCCCGCGGGCTGCCCTCTCGCTGTGCCCCGCAACACTCCCGCCTTTGAGCCACATGTGTTTTAGAGGGGATCCATTGCTCTAGAATCACAGATCGGTGGCGCCGGAGGACATGCCAGGGCTGCGTTTTAGGTGGTGGGCAGCAAGGGCAAATCGGATCGATGAAGCATCGCATTGATTGGAGAGAAGTTCGAAGGAGCTGTGCGTGGCGCAGCATAAGGCGGAGGCGCAAGTCGATCTCAGGGGAGAGATGCTGAGGGATGTCAGCATCTGGTAGTGTCGCGTTGATTTCGAGCTAGGGCTAATGGCAGAGATCATATTCACGGAGTCAGCTGCGGAGGAAAGAACGCGCATGCCTGCAGAATGGCATGAGCAGCTGGTGCTACTGTTCAAATGGGCGGTAGGAGAAGCCAAATCGCGGGACCAGCTGCGGCGGCGCCGCTGGGCATGCATCGTAGGCGAGGTGAGCTGCCCTCCTTCCCCGCCAGCGATGCAGTGACCTACTCTGTTGCTGCTACAGTGAACTTGCGGCGCCATGGCGGTTTGCAACCGTGACAATCAGTCCATCTATATGTATTGTATTCCTGTGAAAATACTTGGTCATTTGGAAAAAGATGGTAATTGATTTATCACTAGTTTTTGAATGCTTGGTCGTGCTAATCACCCGAAGACACAACCAGAAGTCTCCATCGTGTAATACTTACGGTCGGTCGAACCCGCGACACGCATCGTCTTGGTCTGACATGTACGACCAGTTACATCACTGACTTGTGCTACCGCATTTGAGCAGTAGTACTTGAAATTTGCGTTCCAAGAAACTCACCGGGAGCCGTTTCGGGCCTTGAAACCAAAACCATCAATTAATCTTTAGCTTGTTCCCATCACATTCCAAAGTGTATAGTATAATTAAGTGCAAACCTGCTCACACCTAGTACGTATCAAACCTGAACGTGTTCCCACTATGCAGGTTTTAGTACTAGTTCTAGTACTAGGTCATAAAGGGGGAACTAGTATCTAACCAAAAATCACTCTACCTCTTCCTCCTCATAAGTCTTTCTTGTTCGATCGTCCTTGCCATGGCCGGTGTGCAGAGCTCTAGGTCGAGAACTACTCATAACAAGGGAGCGACAACCAAGGTCGTGGAAAAAAAAGAGGGCTCACCGCCTGGCAGAGACCTCGAAAGATCTCTCACGGGCAGGCAAGGGCTCCCAGGAGTGCCCTAGCCACGGAGGTGAGGGCACCCAGGAGTGTGACAGCCTGGATTTTGCCTTCTCTCTTTTTCTGGACTTGCCTTCTCTCTGTTTCCGGACTTGGTTTTTGCCTTTCCTTGATTTGGATTTTGGAATCATTTCAAATGGACTTGTCACTTGGGCATACCCTTGAATTTCACCCAAGTGACCTATCTTATCCTCATTCAACATTATTTCTCTGATAAATCCCCAAAATAATCAAATGAATATTTTTCATAAAAGAAAAATATTCATTTTCCTCTCTGAAACTCTTTTCAGAAACTTCTGCTCCAAAGCAACATCCATTTTTCTTGCTCCCAAAATTCTGAAATAATTCCTGAATATTCTTTGGACATTGGCACACCTTCCCAAGAAAAAATATTGCATGAATTTTTGTAATATTTTTGCTATAGAAAATCATTTCTATTCTGGACCAGAAATGCACTTTGTACAGCAAGTGCATTTTTCCTTGATCTTTTGGCCCTGATCTTTCTTGAGCTTAATTACCCTCCTAAGAAAACCTAAACCCCAGGAGATCAGCCCAAATGGCCATCTAGAAGCCGGCTTAACTTAGCGACCAAGTTTCTGGTCAGAAACTTGCCAACTTGGTTGTGTCAAGTCTGGTCGGCCTGGCTATGTGTTCTCAACGTTCCTAGACTAAACACTGCGTGGACTACAGCGTAGACAAGGTTTGGCAGCGCTTGGATGCCGATTTGACCATGCCAGGGCGGTGACCGCGTGAGGACACGACATCTGGCACGCGTTTGACGCGCTCTGGGTAACACGAACACTTCTGTTCGGCGCGTGCTCGAGCCATAGCTCGCCGACGACTGCCGCGCTGTGCCACCAGCACCGACCCATCATCCTTGACCTCTCCCTGGCGCTCGCCGACACCGGAGACGCTACAGCGAGCACGGGCATGTCGCGGCCAAAAGCCACAGTGCGCGCGTGCCCTTGTCCTCTTCTCCGCTGCTCCCTGTGCTCGTCTGCGAGCGTGGAGAACCTCCTCCTTAACACTGAAGCCTTGCCACGTCGCACTGGCACTTTTCGTCGCCGTTCGCCGGTTCGAGTGAACTCCGACGGTGACACGATACCCCCTCGCTCCGGCTATATATAGAGCCCCCCTCCTCGATTCCTAGCCACGCACCACTCCTCACCATGTCGACGAACACGTAGAAGGGCCACAGCCCGGTCGGGCAGGCCTCTGGCCGTCTGCCCCGACCAGAGAACTCCGGCGACCTCTGCAGCTCGGCCACCTCGCTCCGGTGCCTCTCGAGCTCGACCAACTGCTCGGGCGTGGCATTGGAGGTCCCTTGGTGCTGCCTGGATGCTGCTGAGCCCCCGGAGCCGCCTCTAGCCGTCGTCTTCTTCCACTCCGGCGAATCCCGTCCGCCACCGCAGCTTGCGAGCTTGACCGCGAGCAGCTCCGGCCATCCCACGGCAAGCCACGGGTACGGGCAGGTGCGCCGTGAACCCAGCTTCATTTCTATCCCTCTCATCTAGCCCCAAACCCCCTCCTCGCCGGCGTGAGCTCCGGCGAAGCGCCGTCACCCTCTGATCTCGCTCCCCCTCTCTCTCCTGACGTGCGGGGCCCACCCGTCAGCCTCACCACTCGCGCCCGAAGCGGTACGAGTGGAGGCGTATTTCCCTTTACGCCTTCGACGTCACCCCCCAGGAATTTCTGTTTAATTCAAATTTAATCAGAAATTGACCCAAACTTTGACCAGCCACCATTTCTAAACCATAAGTCCAAATGATTTGATTCTTTTTGCATTGTCTTTGTTTCAGAAAGCTCTAGCAGCACACCAAAAGGTGGATTTTTCCTTGCTGCCTAGAATTTCTGGTGCTATTCAGAGAGGTTTTTGATATTTGTTTTTGTGGTTTTTAATTATTTTCAGAAGGAGAAGCTTGTCTTGAAGCAAACCAAGAGGGGTGTGATCCTCCTCTACACTAAGGCAAGCCACACCAGCATTTGGATGGTGTTATTTCAATGTCTATGATTTTCTACTTGAATATGAGTTTTTATTTGCATTTAAAATTTGATAAATAAATTTTGTTAATTGCTAGTTACTTTATCATGCTTGATATGCTTGTTTTAGTTACTGGTAAATTGCATGAACTTGTTTGGTCAAGTAGAATTTTTTTTGCATTAGTTATATTGCTATGGTAGATAATGATAGTTCTTTTATTAAGTGATATTTTCATATAAATGATGAGCTAATAAAAATATTGCTTGATAATAAAAATGAATTAGGACTAGTGAAGTTTTTGATCCTGAGTATTGCAAGATAATTATGTTGATAAGTTTGATCCATATCCATGTGTTGTTTGCTTTGCATGTCGATTAGTTGCTTGATTATGTCAAAGTATCATTGTTATTTATAAAAAGTTTTTGTCAAAGTTAAACTTGATTAAGTTCAACTTGAATATGATGTTGATCACATCATGGTGCCACTGAATCGGGTTTTTATTCAGTGCGACCACATTTACCTTGTGGGAAGGTCTTAATTCGGTCCTTTGTTGTGCCTCTCACCGGTGCCTCCCGCGAGGGAAGGTTATGGGCGTGCATACCCTGGCCCGGTAAGCAGACATAACCTTGTGTGCTCGTTTTTGTTTTTATGGTACCTTGTCCCCGTTTGGGACCGTTTTGCCACGACGGTGGCCGTTGGTGCCTTTGGTAGGCACGGGGCCACCCAAGACCTAGCCCTGAGAGGGAGTTGGTCGGAGTGGCCGGGAGAGTGCCATGACAAAGGGAGGGTTTCGTCGGAACGCTTTGGTCCACCCGAATGGGAGTGCGAGGCCAGGGGTTCCGTAGTGTGGGTAAAGTGCGCTACCTCTGCAGAGTGTATTTAATCTATCGATAGCCGCGTCCTCGGTTATGGGCATAGCTCGGAAGTAAGTCACACCATGGATCAACTTTTATAATTAATCTTGCAAACTAAATGATTGTTGCGATGCATTTGTTTCGTGGTGATTCATGAACTCTTGAGTTGTTCATGAGTGGTTGGTTTCAGTTGTGACCCCGGTATGGTCACCGTTTGGTTACGAGGTAACCGTCTGGTAAGCGAGTCTGTGAGACTCGGTGCGCGTATTGGTTTCATTGCATCTTTAGTAGTTCTTGCTTTGCATTAATTTGATTAATTGTCATGATATTGTCTGTCATCGTGCTTATGTTTGTTGTGAGCTTGCAAGTACATTCAATGTACTGACCTGGCGTGTCATGCCAGCTTTCAGGCAAGTCGGTTCGCATCGGAGCGCATCTCGCGTCTAGGCCGTGTCCACGTCGGTGTCCCTGTGCTATGGAGATTCCACTTCGTCGTTCTTACGCTGCCGCATAGTTCGTGTGATCGAGGCCCTCGTCATGTTCATTAAATAATGTACATACTGTTCAGCCGCACCGAGTGTGCCGCTTGGCCTCGTATCTCGATGTAATATCAGACTTATGTAATCCGCTAGCATCAATAAAGCGGTTGTTTCTTTACCATGTTGTTGTGTATTGCCAGAAGACTTGATCTCTGGGCTGGCAATGCAAGGTAAACCGGTTGCTCTGAGCCGGGGTGCCACAACGCTTGGTATCAGAGCCGCGCTGATTGTAGGACACGCTAGACCGTTAGTGCATTAGTGGAACGGTAGATAGCTTCGTCTGAGTGCCGGTAGTCATAGAAATTGGATGCTGCATTGCATGCATGTTTACTTGTTGTTATTACTAACCGTATGGTTTGTGAGTGTAGATGGCTCCAGTACCGATCTTGTACCATCCTGAGCCAGCTCCGTACACATCGCCGCACCTGCTTCAGAACGTGTGGCGACGACTCTACCCAGAGGGTGCTGATCCAGAGTATCGGGTGTATCGGGAGCATCTGGCCGGTGCATTGTATGAGTATTATGCTGAGGTCACTCTACACCACAGTTCCCCTTCCGGCGCTTACACTCGTTCTACTAAGGGTGGTCTTGCTTCTACGCCATCTCAGGCGGTTCAGTTTGCTGCTATCGAGGCTCTTGTAGACTTGCGCAACAACGAGGTTCACATGCACACCCACCCAGGTCTCTTCTACTACCCCTCTCTGCACGAGAATGGGCGTATCCGCTTTCCTTTGATTAATCCGGCGTGCGATCGTCCCATTAGCCACCTTTCCCGCTTACCACTGCCAGTTATCTCCTGAACTACGAGTTAGCTCGGGAGCTTTCATGTGCCCGGATAGCTCTCTCTACTGCTCGTACTAGGAACCCTCTTCCCACTGTCATCTACACTACTCCAGTTCCTTCCGCATCCATTCCCCCGGTGACTTTGCAGGGTACCGTTAACCCTCTAACGGTGACCCCTCGCAGTGCTCCTGCTGCATGGGCTTCCCTTGTCGCTACTCCTGCCGGTCCTATGCTTAGATCCCATCCTGTGCCTGCCCCTGAGGGAGAGCTCTCGACGCAACGCCGTCGCGTCTCTCTTAACCCGGAGGTCTCTACTATCAGTTCAGGATCTGGGTCCGGCTTAGGAGAGGAGCCCGCAGCAGCACAGTCGGAGCAGTAGACCGCTAGAGTATCGTTTTCGTCATGAGTATGATGTATGGGTGTAATCGCATGTGTCATGATGCTTAGTTTCATGTATGAGGGTAGTAGACCCGTTGTGATGTTTACTTTCATGTTGAGTCTATGTATAATTATGTTGGAACCTTTTATTCGCTTTGGTTTTCATTCGCTATTTTCTTCCGGGATTTGTCGATGGCTTTCCTCCCATTTTGGATTTTCTCATCATGGTTGCTATGTATTGGGAAAATAAATAATAGGATGACGCGGGGAGGCAGCAGCAGCCAAGCTTGTGAGGATGTCCCTGTCCGATGCTCTGCAAGGCAGGCAGGGCATTCCCTTGAGCCATACCAGCCACCTCCATCTCCACCGCCACATCCGCCTTCCACTGAGCAAATCCTGCGAATGTTTGAAGAAAGAAGGAGCAACGATCTGCTGGAAATATTGAAAAGTGTGCAAGTTATGGTTGGGCAGAATGGAAACCAAAATGGTCATCACTCCAAGCTATCAGATTTTCAGCGAACCAAGCCTCCCAGCTTCAGCCAAGTTATTGATCCATTGGACGCCGATGATTGGTTAAGGACTATTGAGAGGAAATTGGAGATTGCTCGCACTGAAGAGGGAGACAAGGTTCCCTTTGCAACGCATTATCTCGAAGGAGCTGCCGCTATATGGTGGGATAATGCTAAGGCCATATGGCCCGCGGACGAGGAAATTACTTGGACTAAATTCAAGGATCATTTCCACAAGTATCATATTCCCACCGGGATAATGAAAATCAAGCAGCGCGAATTCCTCGCCCTCACTCAAGGCAGCATGACAGTCAACGAGTACCTGAATAAATTCAACCATTTGGCCCGCTATTCTCTCTACGATGTGGGCACAGAAGAACGGAAGATCGACAGATTTCTTGGAGGACTGAATCAGCATCTTAGGTGCACCCTCAGCATGTTTGATTTTCCACACTTCCTGACTCTGGTCTACAAGGCCCTCATCGGAGAAAGGGAACACAAGCTCCTACACGACAACAAGCCAGCTATTAATGACCACAAGCGCAAATTCGAGCTGAAGAAGGATATGCAACCAGTGCAGAAGGCTCGTACTTGGCAACAGACTCAGTTTGAGTACAAACCCAACTGGCAGCAAAATGTCAACAGGACCACCACCCAAGTCAAGAATATCGTGACCAGCCCGGTGCGCGAAGATTCTCTGCGCAACAATTCATGTTTCAGCTGTGGGCAAACAGGACATTACGCCAGGCAGTGCCCCAAGAACAACAAACAAACAGCTCCATTCCATCCGCAAGTCAACTACATGGAGCCGTATTCCGCCCCAAGTACCATCCAAGGGCAAATCCATCATATCTCCGCAGACGAAGCCCAAGAGGACCCGGAAGTCGTCATTGGTATGTTCCTTGTTAATAACATACCCGCCGTAACTTTATTTGACTCTGGGGCTTCACACTCTTTTATTTTGCGGAGTTTTGCTGCCCAAAACAATTTTCCTTGCTCGATTTTGGGAAAACACATGCTGGTAGAATCCCCGGGATCCCTGCTCAGAAGCAATCTGGTCTGCCGCAATTTGGAAATTGACATCAAGGGCGTCAAGTTTCCAACATCTCTAATAATAATCGATTCTAGCAAATTGGATATTATACTGGGCATGAATTGGTTAACCCAATAGCAAGTATGCAACAACTATGCGACCCCAGAAGTTACCATGAAAAATACGGAAGGTCGCACCACAAGTTTTTATGCCCGCAAGAGCATCCCCAAGAAAGATATGATTTTCACAGCCGTGGCAGAAGAGGTGGAACTAATTCCAGTGGTCAGTGAGTATCCAGATGTATTTCCTGAAGAATTACCAGGCATGCCACCCGACAGCGAACTGGAGTTTGCAATTGACTTGGTGCCTGGAACCGCACCGATACACAAGAAATACTATCGGATGCCTTCCCCAGAATTGGTGGAATTAAAGAAACAGCTGGATGAGATGCTGCAGAAAGGATACATCCGCCCAAGCTCTTCACCATGAGGATCACCGGCGATATTCATGGATAAAAAGGATGGCAGCCTACGAATGTGCGTAAACTACCAATAGCTGAATGACGTCACCATCGAAAACAAGTATCCGCTGCCAAGGATTGACGATCTGTTTGATCAACTCAGCGGGGCCAAAGTATTCTCCAAAATTGATTTGAGGACCGGATATCATCAGCTCAAGATAAAGAAGGAGGATATTCCCAAGACCGCGTTCACCACTCGGTACGGTCTTTATGAGTATACCGTTATGTCCTTCGGCCTCACCAACGCCCCAGCCTTCTTCATGCATATGATGAACAAGGTGTTTATGGATTTCTTGGACAAATTTGTGGTGGTGTTCATTGATGACATCCTCATTTACTCCAAGAACAAAGACGAACACAAGGAACATCTCCGAGCAGTTTTGCAAAGGCTTCCGCGACCATCAGCTTTATGCCAAGTTCAGCAAATGTGAGTTTTGGCTCCAGCAAGTTGGATTTCTCGGGCATGTCCTCTCGGCAGAAGGAATCTCAGTGGATCCAAGCAAGGTGAAAGATGTACTTGATTGGTCCGCACCCACGACAGTCTCAGAAATCCGGAGTTTCCTTGGACTAGCCGGATATTATCGCCGTTTTATTGAAGGATTCTCCAAGATTGCCAAGCCAATGACCGAGCTCCTAAAGAAGGATAAGAAGTTTGAATGGACTGAGGACTGCGAACGGAGTTTCAATGAGTTAAAAATCAGGCTGACATCAGCACCAGTATTGACTCTTCCAGACATCTACCGCAGTTTTGATGTCTACTGCAACGCATCCAGAAAAGGGCTTGGATGTGTACTCATGCAAGATGGCAAAGTTGTGGCTTATGCATCCCGACAACTACGACAACACGAAGGAAACTATCCCACTCATGATTTGGAATTGGCCGCGGTGGTGCACGCTTTGAAGATCTGGAGACACTATCTGATTGGAAAGAAGTGCCAGATATTTACCAACCACAAGAGTCTCAAGTATATATTCACTCAGCCCGATTTGAACCTTCCACAGCGAAGATGGCTCGAGTTGGTTAAGGACTACGACCTCGGAATAAATTATCACCCGGGCAAAGCTAATGTGGTGGCTGATGCCCTCAACCGCAAACCAGCCAACCTTAATGCTCTCATGGATTCATTGCCTCCTGAGCTTTATGAAGAAATCACTCAGCTCAATTTGGTGATCACCGATGCCGTCTTTCCAACATATTGGAAGTTGCCCCTACTCTCGAAGAAGAAATCCGCAGTGCTCAGGCAGATGACAAACTATTGAAAATATATGTCCAGAAGATGCACAAAGGGCATGCACCGGATTTCTCTAGGGATCAACAAGGTACGCTAAGGTTCCGAGGAAGGATTTGCGTACCCAACCTCGAAGGTCTGAAGAAGAAGATATTGGCAGAAGCACATGAAGCGCCATATTCAATTCACCCAGGTGGTACCAAAATGTATGAAGACCTTCGTTAGGTATTCTGGTGGGATGGAATGAAGAAAGACATTGCATACTTTGTGGCCTGTTGCGATATATGCAACAAGGTAAAGGCGGAACACCAAAAACCCGCCGGACTCCTCCAACCTCTGCCAGTATCCCAATGGAAATGGGACGATATCTGCATGGATTTCATCACCAGATTACCAAGGTCTCACTGAGGAAACGACGCAATATGGGTCATGGTGGACACCTTTACAAAGCTGGCACATTTCCTTTCCATCCGGACCACCTACCGTGCAAATCAACTTGCACAATTATATGTGTCACGAATTGTCAGTGTGCATGGAGTACCCAAGACTATCACTTCTGACAGGGGATCTCTCTTCACCTCCGCATTTTGGTCCCGACTACATCAAGCCTTGGGGACTGCTCTGAAGTACAGCACGGCTTACCATCCCCAGACAGATGGACAGACTGAGCGAGTAAATCAAATACTCGAAGATATGCTCCGGGCGTGTGCATTGACCCAAGGAACCAAGTGGGAAGACTGTCTGCCTTACGCCGAGTTTTCCTACAACAACAGTTTCCAGACTAGCTTAAAGATGTCACTTTATGAAGCTCTGTATGGCCGAAAATGTCGCACTCCATTGAACTGGTCTCAAACCAGAGACAGC
This sequence comes from Triticum aestivum, assembly GCF_018294505.1. NCBI lineage: Eukaryota > Viridiplantae > Streptophyta > Magnoliopsida > Poales > Poaceae > Triticum > Triticum aestivum. The sequence continues at coordinate 346,543,090 of NC_057811.1, forward strand.
CATATTTTCAGGACTGATTTAATGCTCAAAGCGGAGAAGCAACTCAAGGAAATCCGAGATAGACTGCACCTGGCCAAATCACGACAGAAGAGCTACTATGATGCCAAACACCGTCAGATCAGCTTCGAACCCAGAGAACACGTATATCTCCGAGTCACCCCTATGAAAGGAGTCAAGAGGTTTCAAACCCGCGGAAAATTGGCACCCAGATACGTAGGTCCGTTTCCAGTCATGGCCAGAGTCGGAACAGTTTCATATCAGTTGGAATTGCCACCGGAACTGTCAGAAGTACACAATGTGTTTCATATCTCGCAGCTGAGAAGATGCATCTCGCCACTGGAGAAAAGGGCTGATATGGCAGAGATAGAATTGGCTAAGGATTTGACTTATGAGGAAAAGCCAATCAGAATATTGGATCAGACAGAAAGGGTCCCTCGCAGCAAAGAAATAAGGTTTTACAAAGTTCAGTGGGAGCATCATACCGAAGAGGAAGCAACCTGGGAAAGAGAGGAATTTTTAAGGACTGCATACCCAGAATTGTTTTCCCAAGCAACCGAATCTCGAGGACGAGATTCATCCTAAGTGGGGGAGGTTTGTGACAGCCTGGATTTTGCCTTCTCTTTTTTTTCGGACTTGCCTTCTCTCTGTTTCCGGACTTGGTTTTTGCCTTGCCTTGATTTGGATTTTGGAATCATTTCAAATGGACTTGTCACTTGGACATACCATTGACTTTCACCCAAGTGACCTATCTTCTCCTCATTCAACACTATTTCTCTGATAAATCCCCAAAATAATCAAATGAATATTTTTCATAAAAGAAAAATATTCATTTTCCTCTCTGAAACACTTTTCAGAAACTTGTGCTCCAAAGTAACATCCATTTTTCTTGCTCCAAATTTTTTGAAATAATTCCTGAATATTCTTTGGACCTTGGCACACCTTCCCAAGCAAAAATATTGCATGACTTTTTGTAATGTTTTTGCTATAGAAAATCATTTCAATTCTGGACCAGAAATGCACTTTGTACAGCAAGTGCATTTTTCCTTGATCTTTTGGCCCTGATCTTTCTTGAGCTTAATTACCCTCCTAAGAAAACCTAAACTCCAGGAGATCAGCCCAAATGGCCATCTAGAAGCCAGCTTAACTTGGCGACCAAGTTTCTGGTCAGAAACTTACCAACTTGGTTGCATCAAGGCTGGTCGGCCTGACTATGTGTTCTCAATGTTCCTAGACTAAACACTGTGTGGACTAGAGCGTAGACAAGGTTTGGAAGTGCTTGGACGGCGATTTGACCATGCCAAGGCGGTGACCGCGTGAGGACATGACGTCTGGCACGCGTTCGATGCGCTCTGGGTAGCGCCAACGCTTCTGTTCGGCGCGTGATCGAGCCAGAGCTCGCCGACGACTGCCGCGCCGCACTACCAGCCCCGACCCATCATCCTTGACCTCTCCCTGGCGCTCGCCGACGCCGGAGACGCCGCAGCGAGCACGGGCACGTCGCGGCCAAAAGCCACAGTGCACGCGTGCCCTTGCCCTCTTCTCCACTGCTCCCTGTGCTCGTCCGCGAGCGTGGACAGCCTCCGCCTTGACATTGAAGCCTTGCCCCCTTGCACTGGCGCTTTTCATCGCCGTTCGCCGGCTTCCAGAGAACTCCGGCGGTGACACGATACCCCCTCGCTCTGGCTATATATAGAGCCTCCCTCCTCGATTCCTAGCCACACACCACTCCTCAACACTTCCATGAACACGTAGAAGGGCCACAGCCCGTTCGGGCAGGCCTCTGGCCGTCTACCCCGACTAGAGAACTCCGGCGACCTCCACAGCTCGGCCACCTCGCTCCGGTGCCTCTCGAGCTCGACCAACTGCTCGGGTGTGGCATGGAGGTCCCTTGGTGCTGCCTGGATGCTGCTGAGCCCCCGAGGCCGCCTCTAGCCGTCGTGTTCTTCCACTCCGGCGAATCCCGTCCGCCACCGCAGCTTGCGAGCCTGACCGCGAGCAGCTCCGGCCATCCCACGACAAGCCATGGGTACAGGCAGGTGCGTCGTGAACCCAGCTTCTTTCTATCCCTCTCATCTAGCCCCAAACCCCATCCTCGCCGGCATGAGCTCCGGCGAAGCACCGTCGCGCTCGGATCTCACTCCCCTCTCTCTCCTGGCGGGTGGGTCCCGTACGTCAACCTCACCACTCGCGCCCGAAGCGATACGAGTGGAGGCGTATTTCTCCTTTACGCCTTCGACGTCACCACCCAGGAATTTCTGTTTAATTCAAATTTAATCAAAAATTGACCCAAACTTTGACCAGCCACCATTTCTAAACCATAAGTCCGAATGATTTGATTCTTTTTGCATTGTCTTTGTTTCAGAATGCTCTAGCAGCACACCAGAAGGTGGATTTTTCCTTGCTGCCTAGAATTTCTGGTGCTATTCAGAGAGGTTTTTGATATTTGTTTTTGTGGTTTTTAATTATTTTCAGAACGAGAAGCTTGTCTTGAAGCAAACCAAGAGGGGTGTGATCCTCCTCTACACTAAGGCAAGCCACACCAGCATTTGGATGGTGTTATTTCAATGTCTACGATTTTCTACTTGAATATGAGTTTTTATTTGCATTTAAAATTTGATAAATAAATTTTGTTAGTTGCTAGTTACTTTATCATGCTTGATATGCTTGTTTTAGTTACTGGTAAATTGCATAACTTGTTTGGTCAAGTAGATCAAAAATTTGCATTAGTTATATTGCTATGGTAGATAATGATAGTTCTTTTATTAAGTGATATTTTCATATAAATGATGAGCTAATAAAAATATTGCTTGAGAATAAAAATGAATTAGGACCAGTGAAGTTTTTGTTCCTGAGTATTGCAAGATAATTATGTTGATAAGTTTGATCCATATCCATGTGTTGTTTGCTTTGCATGTCGATTAGTTGCTTGATTATGTCAAAGTATCATTGTTATTTATAAAAAGTTTTTGTCAAAGTTAAACTTGATTAAGTTAAACTTGAATATGATGTTGATCACATCATGGTGCCACTGAATCGGGTTTTTATTCAGTGCGACCACATTTACCTTGTGGGAAGGTCTTAATTCGGTCCTTTCTTGTGCCTCTCACCGGTGCCTCCCGCGAGGGAAGGTTATGGGCGTGCATACCCTGGCCCGGTAAGCAGACATAACCTTGTGTACTCATTTTTGGTTTTATGGTACCTTGTCCCCGTTTGGGACCGTTTTGCCACGACGGTGGCCGTTGGTGCCTTTGGTAGGCACGGGGCCACCCAAGACCTAGCCCTGAGAGGGAGTTGGTCGGAGTGGCCGGGAGAGTGCCATGACAAAGGGAGGGTTTCGTCGGAACACTTTGGTCCACCCGAATGGGAGTGCGAGGCCAGGGGTTCCGTAGTGTGGGTAAAGTGCGCTACCTCTGCAGAGTGTATTTAATCTATCGATAGCTGCTTCCTCGGTTATGGGCATAGCTCGAAAGTATGTCACACCATGGATCAACTTTTATAATTAATCTTGCAAAATAAATGATTGTTGCGATGCATCTTGTTTCGTGGTGATTCATGAACTCTTGAGTTGTTCATGAGTGGTTGGTTTCAGTTGTGACCCAGGTATGGTCACTGTTTGGTTATGAGGTAACCGTTTGGTAAGCGAGTCTGTGAGACTCGGTGCGCGTATTGGTTTCATTGCATCTTTAGTAGTTCTTGCATTGCATTAATTTGATTAATTGTCATGATATTGTCTGTCATCGTGCTTATGTTTGTTGTGAGCTTGCAAGTACATTCAATGTACTGACCTGGCGTGTCATGCCAGCTTTCAGGCAAGTCGGTTCGCATCGGAGCGCATCTCGCGTCTAGGCCGTGTCCACGTCGGTGTCCCTATGCTATGGAGATTCCACTTTGTCATTCTTCCGCTACCGCGTAGTTCGTGTGACCGAGGCCCTCGTTATGTTCATTAAATAATGTACATACTGTTCAACCGCACCGAGTCTGCCGCTTGGCCTCGTATCTCGATGTAATATCTGACTTATGTAATCCGCTAGCATCAATAAAGCGGTTGTTTCTGTACCATGTTGTTGTGCATTGCCAGAAGACTTGATCTGTGGGCTGGCAATGCAAGGTAAACTGGCTGCTCTGAGCCGGGGTGCCACAAGGAGGGCTCTAGCCGCGGAGGTGAACATGCCGAGCTGGCAGCGCTGGAGTCATTATCCCTCGATGACATGCCCGATCGTCTCAATAAGCAGGAGGAGTTCATCGACGGATTGGTGGAGCTGCTGAAGGAGAGCCTCGACGACATGCCCGCTGAGCTCAATGAGCAGGGGGGTTGACCGCCGGCTTCGTGATGCTGCTGAAGAAGATCATTGCCTCGGATATGAAGGCGATTGGCGAAATCCTGCAACTTCAAGAGGACAAGGCGAAGCTCCGCCAAGAGCTCGACCTGCTGAAGGAGGAGAACGCCGGCTGGAAGAAGCTGCATGAGAAGAGTAGTTCCTCAATGAAGATGATGCAGGCCCTCGTCATGGAATAGAAGGAGGAGTTGGCGAAGCTCTGCATCGAGCATTCGGCTGCTGTCAAGGTACGTAATGTGGCCGTGGAACAGATGATGAAGGCTCGCGTCGAGAAATCCCGCGTCATGGACAGAATGAAGAAGATGGCGGAGGAGATGCGCTAGAAGATGGAGGACCTGGAGGCGATGAAGAAGCAGCTACGACTCTGCGGCCAGCAACCCTTCATGTAGTAGAGAGCAGCGCCCCAGACTTGTGTGTGCATCTTCCTTCTTTTTTGGGAGGGATAATCTTCCTTCTTCTTTTGCTCCCGTGTTTCTTCTTTTGCTTTGGGTGTTTCGCCGCATGTGTCATGTTCTCTGCGAGGCATAAATAGAACAATGCTAACAATGAGCGGCACCGTGGGATCGATGACTAGCAAATTAGATCATTTTTACCGCCATATGGCACTGGGCTGCCGTGTTTTGTGCTCCTCCGTCGTACTAGTACTCCAGTGGAAAACTTGAGTATACCGCACGGTTCTTTGCTCCTCCTCAGGTCGTCAACAACATTTATACGAGCAGTCAAATCACAAGGCCCTACCTTCCAGCAATAATGATCCATCAAATCACAAAGGCCCTCGCCTCTCGTGAAACCGACCAAGCGAGACTACTCCGCCCTCTAGCCTTTTAAATGTATACTTTTGTATAGTAGTACTGGTATCGATGGATTGCACCATGGAGCAGAACTAACAAGAAGAAATTAAAGAAAAAAGGTGGTACATATAGAGAGAGCTTGTCGCCAGATTATGCATATAGTACTATTAAAAAATCTAGTACGTGCTTAGATGGGGTGCTAAATTCTATTAAAGAGATGATCATACCTATTTAATTCTTGGGTTTTTATTATTTATGCCACTAGTTGTGTCTCTCTACTCAGTTTTGCCATTAGAAGTTACAACTACTAAAAAATGCCATCGATCCGTGAGATGCTTGCTCAAAAATGCAATTAGATATCTCAAAAATGCCATCGTTCCGTTAGATGTTTGCTCAAAATGCCATTAGACATTGTTATTTTCACGTCAAACCCGTTGACCATGTTATATGACAAAAATAAGCCTAGACCCACATGTCGATTATCTCTATCCCACAGTGATAAGTGTTGCCCCGCTTGTCAGGAGTAACCAAGAGAATAATTTTATAGGAAAATAAGAACGCCGTTGAGATCAAGTAGGCCTCAAATAAAACTAAGCACCCTGAAATTCTTTGACAACTAAACTGCTGGATATATGTTGTTGGCCATAAATATTGTACGTATATAATGTGAAG